>NC_030417.2:11121621-11404121 GCF_001660625.3 Ictalurus punctatus
AAGATCAGATGGCATTTTATGACAAATTTATTCATAAAACCATGAAAATCCAAAAGGTTCACATACTTTTTCTTGCCACTGTATGTGTGTGTGTGTGTATATATATATATACACACACACACACACACACACACACACACACACACACAGGTGCATCTCAAAAAATGATAATATTGAGGAAAAGTTATTTTTTTCTGTAATTTAATTCAAACAGTGGAACTTTCATATATTCTAGATTAATTACACAAAGTGAAATATTTCAATACTTTTTTTGTTTTAATCTTGATTACGGTTTACAGCTCATGGAAATCAAAAATCCAGTATCTCAAAATTTATAATAAGAATTTATAATACAGAAAGGTCGACCTTCTGAACAGAATGTTAATTTACACACTCAATACTTGGTCAGGGCTTTAATCCTTTTGCATGAATTACTGCATCATTGCGGCGTGGCATGGAGGCACTCAGCCTGTGGCACTGCTGAGGTGTTCCGGAAGCCCAGGTTGCTTTGATAGCGGCCTTCAGCTCGTCTGTATTGTTGGGTCTGGTGTCTCTCATAGATTCTCTATAGGGTTCAGGTCAGGAGAGTTGGCTGGCCAATCAAGCACAGTAATACCATGGTCAGCAAACCAGTTACTAGTAGTTTTGGCACTGTGGGCAGTGTCCAAATCCTGCTGGAAAAGGAAATCAGCATCTCCATAAAGCTCGTCAGCAGATGGGAGCATGAAGTGCTCTAAAATCTCCTGGTAGATGCTACCTTGACTCTTGACTTGAGAAAACACAGTGGACCAACATCAGCAGATGACAAATAATCACTGACTGTGGAAACTTCGCACTGGACTTCAAGCAACATGGATTCTGTTCCTCTCCACTCTTCCTCCAGACTCTGGGACCATGATTTCCGAATGAAATGCATATTTACTTTCATCTTCCCCTTGATTGTGGTTGTGTACTGAACCAGACTGAGAGATTAAAGGCTCAGGAAACCTTTGCAGGTGTTTTGAGATCTGATTAGAGCTCTTCTCAGGTCAACATTTCTGTATTATAAATTCTTTATTCGAATATTTTGAGATACTGGGTTTTTGATTTCCATGAGCTGTAAGCCGCAATCATCAAGATGAAAACAAACAAAGAAAAGGCTTGAAATATTTTACTTTATGTGTAATGAATCTAGAATATATGTATATGTACTTATATATAAGTATATCCAATACAGCTGAGTTTAAAAAAAAAAACCCTGGGTGCTTCTCAATACTCAAATGAATGCTTCCTCATTTCCTCGCTTCTCCGTCCTCCAGCCCGTGACCTGGAAATCGATTGAAGTCAACCATCTTGAAGGACGTATCAGTTCTCTAATTACACCATGAGGATGCGAGGAACAAGGAGTGAGGAAGCTTCCAGCGGAGCTAGGAGCGAGGATACACAAGTGTATCCTATACATTTACGTTTATTCATTTAGCAGACGCTTTTATCCAAAGCAACTTACAAATGAGAAAATACAAGCAAAGCGATATATCAAGCAGAGAACAATACAAGTAGTACTACCATACAAGATATTTAATTGAGTTCCAGAAGAAGCAAAGTGTGCAGAGTAGAGGTGTAAGTGCCAGAGTAAGGTTTTTTTTTGTTGTTGTTTTTTTAAATGGGTTGGTTAGGTGTTCACGGAAGAGATGGGTCTTTAGGTCTTTTTTGAAGATGGCAACAGATTCTGTGGTCCGGATTGAGGTTGGAAGTTCATTCCACCACTGAGGAACAGTTAGTTTGAATGTTCTTGAAAGGGACCTTGAGCCACGCTGAGTAGGTACTACTAAGCGGCGGTCGTTGACTGATCACAGATTGTGTGAGGGAACGTAAGCCTTCAGGAGAGAGTTGAGGTAGGAGGGTGCTGTTCCAGACAAGGTCGTGTAGGTGAGCAACAAGGCCTTGAATTTGATGTGGGCGGCTACAGGAAGCCAGTGGAGGGAAATGAAAAGGGGTGTGACATGGGTTTTCTTGGGCTGGTTGAAGACAAGGCGTGCTGCTGCATTCTGAATCATATGAAGGGGTTTGATGGAGCTGGCCGGGAGGCCCGAGAGTAGTGAGTTGCAGTAGTCCAGTTTTGAGATAACAAGAGCCTGGACTAGTATCTGTATAGCCTGTTCAGTGAGGTAGGGTCTGATTTTATTGATGTTGTAAAGGATGAACCCACAGAATCGTGCAGTTGTTGAGATGCGGTCTGTAAAGGTCAAGCTGTCATTGAGAATCACCCCAAAGTTCGTGGCCGTCCTGGTTGGCTTAAGTGTGGTTGAGCCAAGCTGTACAGAGAGGTTTTGGTTGATTGAGGGACAGGCTGGGATGATGAGAAGCTCAGATTTTGCCAGGTTGAGCTTAAGGTGGTGTTCCCTCATCCAGACTGATTTGTCCGACAAGCAAGCAAAGATACGTGCAGAGACGGATGGATTGTCAGGCTGGAAGGACAAATAGAGCTGGGTGTCATCAGAATAGCAATGATATGAGAAGCCATGAGACTCAATCACCTGCCCCAGAGATGTAGTGTAGATAGAAGAGCAGTGGACCCAGAACTGACCTCTGTGGAACGTTAGTTGTGAGTTGCTGAGTTTCAGAAATACCTCCCCTCCATGATACCTTGAAGGATCTGTCTGAGAGATAGGATTCCACCCAGCGCAGAACCGTTCCGTTGATGCCCAGGCTGGAGAGAGTTCACAGGAGGATCTGATGGTTCACAGTGTCGAAAGCAGCAGAGAGGTCGAGTAGGATGAGGACAGATGATCTAGAGGTTGCTCTTGTTAGTCGTAAAGCTTCAGTGACAGAAAGCAGAGCAGTCTCCGTGGAGTGATTGCTCTTGAAGCCAGACTGCTTGGTGTCCAGGAGGTTTTTTTGTGTGAGAAAATTGGAGAGTTGATTAAAAACAGCTCTTTCAAGAGTTTTGGAAAGAAAAAGGAGGAGGGAAACAGGTCTTATAGTGGCCAACCACAGCAGGGTTAAGTGATGTTTTTTTAAGCAGTGGGGTATCCCTGCTTAAATGAGGTAGGGTATATGCCAGTAGAGAGGGATGTGTTAAAGATGTGTGTAAGTGCAGGTAATAGCATGGGAGAGATGGACTGAAGAAGGTGAGAAGGGATACGGTCAAGAGGACAGGTTGTTGGACGGCTAGAGAGGAGGAGTTTAGAGACATCAGTCTCTGAGAGGGAAGAGAAGGAAATCAGTTGGGAGTTACATGGGTTGAGAACTGGTTCCTGATTGATGTAACCTTGTTGGTAAAGAAAGTGTCAAAGTCACCTGCAGTGAGATAGGGCAGGGAAGGGGGAGGATGGGGACAGAGAAGAGAAGAAAAGGTTTTGAAGAGAGTGTGGGTATTGGGAGAACTGCCAATCTTCTCTTGGTAGTATGTGGCTTTAGCAATGGAGATGCTATTGGAAAAAGAGGAGAGAAGTGTTTGGTAATTGGTTAGGTCAGTTGGATTGTTTTTTTGTAATTAACACTTTTATTGATACACAAAGAGACAAACAACATATATAATAAATCAAACTATTTTAACATAAATCCCCACTATAACCCCTCCCCCTACCAACCTCCCACCCCACCCTGGTCCCCCCACAAACACCCCTGTGATCAATAGAATATAAACTCACCTATCCAAAAAAATAAAATAAAATAATAATAAAAATAATAATAAAAAAAATACACACAATTAAATTAAAAAAAAAAGAAAGGAAAATACAATAATCAAGTATAATCATAGACTAAACTCTAAATTATACTCTCCACCACCCCTCCTCGAGATTACCCCAAAAACGCCAAATAACTGCTCCATTTCTTCCTGAAGGAACTCCCATCCTTCTGCTCGACCCCTCCTCAAAGGCAGCCACCCTCCCCATCTCCACACACCACTCTGGAAACGAGGGCGTTCCATCTGATTTCCATCCCCTTAAAATAACCTGCCTACCAATTATCACACTGGTCAAAACCCAATCTTTTTTGTACCTATCCGCCAATTTTGTGACCTCCCCATCTCCCAAAATACAGAGGCTAGGGCAGAATGAGATCCGAGTGTTCAACACCTCACATTCAAAGCTCTGCACCTTCAACCAAAATTCTTGGATCTTACAACACCCCCAAAAAACATGGGTGGTGTCTCCATCTTCTGAATGGCATCACCAGCAGGTGGGTGTGTCTTTACGACCGAGCCTATACAATTTAGAGGGGGTCCAATCAGTAAGGAGTAATACACTGATGCTTCATGTCCTCTTCCAAAAGCAGAAATCACCTCTCCCAGAGTATCTGCTGCTTTAGGGGGGTGCATGCTACTCCCAAAAATAGTACAGAGCAAGTGGCGTAATTGAAGATACAGTACTTAAAAAACTGAGATCTGGGGATCCCAAAATGTTGAACCAATTTTTCAAAAGATATCATCACACCACTTCCATAAAGATCACTGAGTGTATTAACCCCCCTCGTGATCCACTCTGAGGTCAGTTGGATTGTTAGATTTACACCATTTAGTTTCAGATACTCTTAGTTTGGCCCAGTTGTTATGCAGAGCTTCTGAGAGCCAAGAGGGTGATGTGCGAGCAGGTCCAGAGGTTAGGTGCAGATGCTGTCAAGAGAGGATGTTAGGGTGGAACATAGCATGTCAGTTGCGGACTTTAAGTCAAGTGAGGAGAGGTGGCTATCAGAGGGAAGTAAGGTTGTGACAACGGAGGAGAAATGTGAGGGGGAAAATATACAGAAGTGTTTCCTGTCGAAAAACCTGACAAATGTACAGTATAAATTCCCCTCCTTCTTTGCATCTGCCACAGTCTCAAGCAATGGTGGGAACTCTAACCACTTATAAATGTAAGTATGATGCATGAAGTTATTTATAACCTGCAATAAAATGCAAGGTTGTAAATGCAGACTGTATTGATGTAATAACATGTACAGTGGTGCTTGAAAGTTTGTGAACCCTTTAGAAGTTTCTATATTTCTCCATAAAAAACATCAAATTTTCAAAAAAGTCCTAAAGGTAGGTGAAGAGAACAAATTAGACATGTGAGACCAAAATATTGTACTTGGTCATTTATTTATTGAAGAAAATGATCCGATATTACATATCTGTGAGTGGCAAAAGTATGTGAACCTTTGCATTCAGTATCTGGTGTGACCCCCTTGTAAACGTTTGCGGTAACTGTTGATCAGTCCTGCACATCAACTTAGAGTGATTTAATCCCATTCCTCAGTACAGAACAGCTTCAACTCTGGGATATTGGTGGGTTTCCTCACATGAACTGCTTGCTTCAGGTCCTTCCACAACATTTCTATTGGTTTAAGGTCAGGACTATGACTTGGCCATTCCAAAACATTAACCTTAGTCTTCTTGAACCATTCTTTGGTAGAACGACATGTGTGTTTAGGGTTGTTGTCTTGCTGCATGACCCACTTTCTCTTGAGGTTCAGATCACAGACAGATGTCCTGATGTTTTCCTTTAGAAATTGCTGGTACAATTCAGAATTCATTGTTCCATCAATGACGGCAAGTCGTCCTTGTCCAGATGAAGCAAAACAATAATATTGCCACCACCATGTTTCACAGATGGGATAAGGTTCTTATGCTGGAATGCAGTGTTTTCCTTTCTCCACACAGAACACTTCTCATTTAACCAAGAATTCTATTTTGATCTCATCCATCGACAAAACTTTTTTCCAATAGCCTTTTGGCTATTGACCATGTTATTTTTTTTTTTTTACCAAACTGCAGACAGGCAGCAATGTTTTTTTTTTTGGAGAGCAGTAGTTTTGTCCTTGCAACCCTGCCATGCACACCATTGTTGTTCAGTGTTCTCCTAATGATGGACTCATGAACATTAGCCAATGTGACAGAAGCCTTATATGGGAAGTTACCCCGAGTTCCTTTGTAACCTTGTTGACTATTACACGTCTTGCTTTTGAATCAATCTTTGTTGGTCGACCACTCCGGGGGAGGGTAACAATGGACTTGAATTTCCTCCATTTGTACATGGACTGAAATTTCCTCCATTTGTACATGGACTGCTTAAAGATTTTGTTTTTTTCCCCCCCATTTAGTACTGCCCTACTACAGAAGCTAAATAAGGTATTTACATGTCTCGCAGAAGACAAAAATAATAACAGTTTACACCAATCATCCTATTCAACAGTTTACACCCCCTGGCACTTAATGTATAGTGTTGCCTTCTTGAGCATCAGTGAATGTTTGCACCTCATATAATAGTCGTGTATGAGTCCCTCAGTTGTCCTCAGTGTGAAAAGATGGATCTCAACATCATATAGCCGCTGATGGAAAAGGGTCAAATAAATGTGGAATGTGCAGGACCTGGAGGATTTTTCTGAAGAACAGTGGGCAATTTGACTGCTCAGGACAAATGAACAACTATCACAATACAAAGAATCAATCGTGGATCATCCAGATAATGACGCACAGTATTAAGAATCAAAGGTATGTTAACAATTGAACGGGGTTATTTTTATAAATTCCATTATTATCTTGTGGACTATATGTAAACATCTGTTATGTGAAATAGCCTATTCAGGACAGTACTAAATAAAAAATAACATTGTGTTAAAAATATTACGATTTTGCAGATTCTGCAAGGGGTATGTAAACTTTTGGGCACAACTTAATTAAGCTAAATGAAAATATTTTGTCTAATTAAGTTTAATGCATATAAGGGAAAACAACCATTAATGTTGTTAGATTATGACCCTAGATATGATTTTAAAAAGAGAGAGTGTTCACACTTATGCAACCAGGTTAATACATTTTTTTCCTAAAGCTTTTCTATTAGTTTTTTCACTTCAATTTTGTTGGTTGATGTATCAAATTAAAACTGAAAGAAAAAAAAAAAAAAAAAAAGACCTGACATGATTTATCTTTGTGCCATTAAAAAAAACACAACAACAACAACAACCCAAAAAGCCACAACTTAACCTTGATATTTTAACAGGGATGTGTAGACTTTTTAATCCCCCTGTACATTCTTGGTTATTTGCAATGCCAGTCAAATTATCTCTATGTGAAAATAGGCGGTTCTTGGATACAGTTATTAACAAAACCTATCAGACGATAAAGCTAGATATCTGGCTTGTGGGAATAGTGTGGGCATCGACAGGAAACCAGGAGAAACCACCCTGCACATCCTGATATCCTGCACTGTTATGGCAGCTCTGGAATGATGTTGGATGGGATGGGATGAGCAACCACATAAACAGTGAAACAAACCAAACATTCTTGCTATGTTGTACAATACAAATGTTGTAAATGAGTAAATATATAAAGGGGGCCTGTCAAATTTTATTTACAGTAAAACCAAACAATAGATTGAAGAAAAAAAGAACAGAAAAAATGAATACAATGGGATCATTCTAACTACTTGGCTAGCAAAAACATATTCTTAGGAGCTTCTTGTTCAAAATATAGTATATAGCACATATGTGCTACAATTATTGACAGCCTTTAAAACAATTTTTGGCTTTAACCAAATATGAAGTTGCACACACCTGCACACACACTTCTGTCTTGCTTTTACTTACTTTTCTGGTTGAGTGTATATTGTGTGCATGTTTGCTGTTGCTTCTCACCATTTGTTCACCTTTTTTTCCCCTTCTATTTCCATATTTGAGGACTTGTATGTTTTCTGCTTATTATTATTATTATTATTATTATTATTATTATTATTATTATTCAGGGGCAAGCACTGTAGGCCACTCAAGTGCTCTAACGCCGCCAGTATGTGCATCATTTGGACACATGCCTACAATAATAACTCCAAAATATAATGTCATAGAAAGTTTATTCCATTTTCTTCTGATTCCTAACAGAGAGGGTCAAGAGCCTTGCTCAAGGGCCCCAACAGTGGCAGCTTGGCAGTTTAGAGGTGTGAACCCCAGACAGTCTGATCGGTAACCTAGCACCTAGTTCTTGGCTGACATTTTGGTTTCTCTAGGGGGTTGGTTGTCTTCATGTCTACATGTTAGGAATGCTGATGCTTGTCTCTGAAGCCAGTACATTGAGCTTCCTCCTCAGACCTTTTCTGTTTGTATGCAGCTCAGCTGGTCTTTATACTGTTGAGGGCTCTGGAGAGTAGCAGATCATTCAGATCCATTTCAGCTCCACTTCCTGTAATGACAGGTTGTGTTCCAGCTGGGACACTGTACACTCCAGCTGCCTGATCAGTAGTGTGTAATTTGGTAAGTGTTGATCTTCCTCTTCAGAGCCCTCCTCCATGATTTGGTCAAGGTTTCACCCCTCTTTACCAAGTGCTTTACCAACCATTCTAGAGCCAGTCCTCCTGCTAATAATGGCTCTTCTGTCTGAGGTGTTAATGTCCTCCATCACCTTGTGTGCTGAGGCTAGCTTCCCAGCCTTTGAATGTGACGAAGCCATCACGATATACATTTACAGTCAGAATAACCAATATCAAGCTTCTTTCCATCTAATCATTGCAATCTCCCATTACGAAGGCCATGTTTTTCTGGTGGCTGTATTAGGTCCAGAGAGCTTGTGCCAAGTATTGTTGTGGTTTGTGTATAATTTATGACTAATGATGGTCACCTTGTCTTCTGCTCGAATCCAGTCTTCTGTGAGGGTTTTTGGATGATCCGTATTTTGCTTAAGCTTAAATGTTTTTTGCCTGTGCACATCAGTTCTTTTGAGCGTTTTCTGTAGCTATATTTACACTGCTTCCAAGGTTGGACTGCTACATAAGATTAGTGCAAGAGTGTTTTGGCAATTAACACGAAGTTCTAACCTCAGCAATCTATTACAGTTAACTGCAGAGAAGTTGATTTTATGAAATTTTGGATGCTTCAAATCCTTTCCCTGTCCTTTGCTTTGGTGCATCTTCACTTTTGATAAATTAAAGTTTGCCAGAACGTAAAATGATTACACGCTTGCCTGGTAAATGCTTACAAACTACAATAAATATCCCCTAACTGCTTTAAAAAAAAAAAAAAAAAAAAAACCCAACCGCCAAAATAAATACTCTCTTACTTGCTAAATAAAAACACATTAAATATATATTATACAATATTTATTTATACATACACATATACACACACACACACACACACACACACACACACACACACACACACACATTAAATATATAACAGTATATGCATTACTTTTTATGGATGCCCAAAAAGTACTGAATTAAACTAGAGTCTTAAATATTAGTAATAAAAACTCACTTTCACTGCACCTTATGATTTCTGTTACTCACTGCCTTAGACAATATTTTACTTGTGTTTACTTTTGATCATAATGTTTTAATTAGACATTACAGATCTTACTTGCGCTCCCACTCTATCACCGCGTCTACACCGTGAATGAGGAGCAACGAGGCCTCGTTACTAACGCATCACTTCCGTTATAATAAACAACAGAAGTTACACTTTGCAATGAGGAGGGCAAATACGCTGGATCTTGATTACACAAACATCCCCAGCGCGTACAGAGCAGAGCCCTGCCCCCACCTCGGCTACTCAGACCACATCTCTGTTATGCTAATTCCAGCATACAGACCGCTCATCAGATGCTCCAAACTGGTTTTGAAGCAGATGAAAACCTGGCCAGCAGGAGCCGCTCTACAGGACTGTTTTGAGCACACTGACTGGGGCATGTTCAAGGAGGCTGCAAACTGACAGCAATTCCACCAACTTGGAGGAATACACGGCTTCAGTGACAAGCTACATCAGCAAATGCATTGATGATGTCACTGTCTCCAAGACTATCACCACACGCTCCAACCAGAAGCTGTGGATGACTGCGGAGGTGCGAGATGACTATTGAGGACCCGAGACTCCGCCTTCAGGGCAGGTGACAAGGCGGCCCCAAGAACAGCGAGGGCCAAACTGTCCCAGGCCATCAGGAGACAAAGCATGCACGTGCCCACAAAATCCAGTCACTTCACGGATAGCGGCGAGACACAGAGCATGTGGCAGGGCATTCAGGCAATCAGCAACCACAGGACATCATCACCCACCTGTGACAGTGATGCCTCCCGTCCAGATGCGCTGAACAACTTCTACGCTCAGTTCGAGGCACAGAATGATGTGGCAGCGAGGAAGACCACCCCTCCTCCCAACGACCAGGTTCTGTGTCTAACCACGGCTGATTTGAGTCAACCCACGGAAGGCTGCAGGACCAGACAACTTTCCTGGCAGAGTGCTTTGAGGACGTGCAGATCAGCTAGCAGATGTTTTCACTGACCTCTTCAACATTTCCCTGAGCAGTGCCATCGTTCCTATGTGCTTCAAGGCTACCACCATCGTCCCTGTGCCGAAGAAGTCTCCAGTGTCCTGTCTCAATGACTACCATCCCGTCGCATTCACTTCCATCATCATGGCTCGTCATGAGGCACATCCCTGCTGCCCCACTCACTGGACCTGCTGCAGTTCGTGTATTGCACCAACCCCTCAACAAATGATGCCATCGTCACCACCCAACATCTGGCCCTCACCCAGCTGGACAAGGAGGACACCTACATTCGATTGCTGTTCATAGACTTCAGTTCAGCATTCAACACAATCATTCCTCAGGACCTGACTGGAACGCTGAACCTACTGGGCCTGAACACCTCCATCTGCAACTGGATCATGGACTTTTTGACTGGGAGACCTCAATCAGTCCAGATCGGGAACAACATCTCCAGCACCACCATGCTGAGCACTGGCGCCCCCCAGGGCTGTGTTCTCAGTCCACTGCTGTTCACTCTGCTGACTCACGACTGTGCAGCAATGCACGGCTCCAATCACATCAAGTTTGCCGATGACACAACCCTGGTGGGCCTCATCAGCAGGAACGACGAATCAGCATACAGAGAAGAGGTGCAGCAGCTAACGGACTGGTGCAGAGCCAACAACCTGTCTCTGAATGTGGACAAAACAAAAGAGATGGTTGTTGACTTCATGAGAGCACGGAGTGACCACTCTCCACTGAACATCAGTGGCTCCTCTGTGGAGATCGTCAATAGCATCAAATTCCTTGGTGTTCACCTGACTGAAATCCTCACCTGGTCCCTCAATAACAGCTCCATAGCCAAGAAGGCCCAGCAGCGTCTCTACTTTCTGCAAAGGCTGAAGAAAGCCCATCTCCCACCACATTCCACAGAGGAACTATTGAGAGCATCCTGAGCAGCTGCATTACTGTCTTGTTCGGAAATTGCACATCAGATCGCAAGACCCTACAGCGGATAGTGAAGACAGCTAAAAAGATCATCGGGGTCTCCCCCATCACAGACATTTACACCACACGCTGCATCTGCAAAGCCACCAGCATTGTGGATGACCCTACACACCCCTCACACACACTTTTCACCCTCCTGCTGTCTTGAAAAAAGTACCAAAGCATTCGGGCCCTCACAACCAGTCTCTTTAAAACTTGATGCAAGTGAAGGATGTGTTCCTCAGGGGTATTGGAATAAACCAAAATATAGTCCATGTAAGTGATCACACTTTCCCCCAACAGGTCCCTCAGAACATCATTTATGAGACACTGGAACACTGAGGGGGCACTAACGAGCCAATACGGCATGACCAAATACTCGTAGTGGCCATAGGTGGTAATGAAGGCAGTTTTCCACTCGTCTCCGTCTCTGATTCAGATCAAGTTATATGCACTGCAAAGATCTATTTTCGTGAAAATTGTTGTGGCTCTGAGCTGTTCCAGGGCTGCAGGAAACAGGAGCAAGGGATAACCGTATTTGACAGAACCTTCATTGGGATCTCGGTAATCTAAGCATGGCCTGAGGCAACCTCCCTTCTTCTCCACAAAGAAGAAACCAGCTGAAGCAGGGGATGTAGAGGGTCTGATGTACCCATGTTGGAGAACCTCCTGAATATACTCCCCCAAAACTTGTTGCTCTGCCATTGAGAGAGGATACACCCTTCCCCAAGGTGGAATGATTCCAGGAAGGACTCTCCAGGAATTGTGGACTCTCCCTTTGGTAGCTGGGAACCCCCACTCTCCCCAATGTCAGAGCGAGTCTTGAGTGGGCACTGCTGGATGAGATTAGTATTCTGTCCACAGTAAAAACATCAAAACTCTCAATGTCATCTCTCCGTTTCCTCTTCGCTGAGTTGCATAAGCGCCCCAGCTGCATAGGTTCAGAGGTTGTGCACATTGCAGTGGGAGCTCCCTCACTCCAGAATTTGCAACGGCTCTAAAGCAGGTGATTGACACGAATGGACAAGTCTATGAGTGAACCGAGGGCGAGTTGCTCATCAAGGCAGGCCAACTCCGTGAACACTTCTGGGTTTAATCCGTTGCAACACACGGCTTTCAGCCCAGGTTCGTCCCATTCACTCCTCATAGCACTGGTCTGAAATTCCAAGGCGTATTCTGCTATGCGGCAGGGACCTTGAGAGACGGTCAGGAGCTCCTCTCCCGGTTGTTTGCCCTCGAGGGAATGATCAAAGACGCATCGAAACAACCCTGTGAACTGTTCATACAAGGAGATGGGCTCGCTGCCTCGCTCCCATACAGCTGTTGCCCAGGTGAGAGCTTTGTCAGTTAGCAGTTCCATGAAGTGGATTATCTTGCATACCTCCGGCATGCTGGCGTAGCTGGTGAAGAACAATGAGCATTGCAGGATAAAACCCTTGCATCACACCAGATCACCTGCATACTTCTCTGGCGCTGATATCGGAGGAAATGGGGTTCAAGTCTGCATGACTGCCGATGTGCTCTGGGAAAGTCAAGTGACTTTTTCGACCAGATAGGTGAGCTGTTGGTGGTGTTCTCCCATGAGCTGTCGTTGGGTGTCAACGGCTCATCACCAGTCCAGCGTACCTGCTACGTCCATGTTACAGCAAAGTATTCCATCACGTAATGGAGGCACAGACAGAAGCAAGTGCACGTATGGGAATATAATAAAATAAGTCCAAAGGATCACTCAGCAATCAAGGTACATATTCAGGCAAGGGACAATTGATCAGGCAAACAGTCCAAACTAGGCAAGGCAAAGAGACAAGGTTGTAAACGAGAACAAAGTCAAAACCAGAATAAACAAACACTATCAAGGCTTGGTAACGATAGAGACAAAAGGCAGCCGAGCATATATTTCACAACTAGATAGTGAATGAGAGCCTCTTAAAAGAAGTAGTGTGCGTGTATCTAAATGGAATCGGATGTCTCGAATTAAAACCCTGGGGATTGGATCAGGCCATGTTTGTATTCCGTGCTGCGTTCTGGGAAAATGGAGTGGCTGCTTTGCAGAGATATGACAGTATGAATGGTCCTACACACAGTTGACTTTCCCTACATACTCTGCATCACCCACATTATATACAGAAAACTCCTTGTGGCAAAAAAAATGAAGGGCAATACACAAAATGTGCTCAGTGTTAAGCGCTGATCCACAATGTGTCTAATTGGCAGTGTGAAGTTTCAAAAGGTTTGTTAAATAAATTAACGATTCTCATGAAAAACAGTAACACTCCTGCAAATATTCATCTGGATATTCTTCAAAAGGACAAGGTATGCTCCGTCAGCTCTCTGAAACAAACTAATCCTGAAACTAAACCTGCTCCAGACCAAATTATGTTCCGAGAGTGAACTTAGATACCCTAAAAGTTACCACTGTCTTTGGAACCGAAAGTTGAGGTTATCATTTAACTCTTAACTTAAGTAAACTTACCCAGGTAAGTGGCAGAACCTGCTTTCTGGAATTCCCCTGTTCTTGGTGAGGTCACTGTGGTACCCCATTTTCTCCACTTGTTGATGATGGCCTTCATGCTGTGCCACGGTGCATATAACATTTTGGAAATACTTTTCTACCCCTCTCCTGATCGATACCCTTCAACAATGAGATCCCGTTTATGCTTTGTACGCTCTTTGTGGACCATGGCTTCAGCAGTCTGATGAAACCAAGAACAGACGATATTTATTGGGGTTAATTAGAGTGTAAGTGACAGTAGTCCCAGGCAAGCCCCCAGTGTTTCCTTTCTGCCTCCAGACCATCAATGGGATTACTCAGTAAGATGAGTTCTTTCTGCTGCTCCAAGCATGAGCATTCACCCTTACCAGGATGATTCAGTATATGCGGAGTCTTTTTTACATCACCAGGAAGTGTGTGGCATATTTAACAGCCATTTAATGGTTAATGGAGGAAGATAAAAAGGAACACTGTTTCTCTACAATACACATATACATAGATATATATACACACACATATGTGTAGCATGCAAACAAAACATCTTTAACTATAATACCAATACTGCCCTGCTCCAAAACTTTATACTTAAGGATGTTTTTAACATTTTCGACCTCCGTGCATTCAAGCCACAAAACGGGAAAAAATATAGATGCCTCTCTGTACGTCTATTATATGAATGATCTCAAAACAGCAAAGTGTATAGTCAATGTTACAGTTTTAACAAGCGAATATGTATGGAAATAGAAAATTACAGGAAATACTAGTATATACACAGTATAACTTATTTAAAAGTAAAGAAGTGCTACTTTGTTTACTGTTGATACTTTTAGCAGCCATGTTTATATGTAGTCATATGCTGAACTTTTACGAGTATTAATTCTGAGTTGAGCGTGTTTTTTCTGTACTGTTTTCCAGTTGGAGGTTGGAAATTCCAGGTTACGAGATTTAGTCAATTGAAACATTAACCCTTCAGCCTCTACTGCGTTTGTGTAATCTGGTGTCACCCAGAACACTTCAGTTCATCAGTAAAAAAATTACACATACATACCGGCAAAAGCAGATTGATTTGATATTTTTAATTACCATCAAGTTGTCATTCATTTTTTCTTTTTCATTCTTAATGAGTTATGTAATGCGATAATCCATCTTGCTTATAAACACTTTATACATCGTGACTCCAGTTATTAGCATTAAAAAGTATATAGGTCATGTGCATTTGAGAACATCTCAAGCAAATGACATGACAAATCATTAGCAAAAGGACAATGAGAACCATGTAAACATCATGATTCAAGAATACAAATTTCTACAGGACACACAAGAAACAGTAATTGCATAATTTTGCACATTTAATTGCATGTATGGCCCTATAGTAATGTATATTCTCTGTTGTCCTTCAAGTTTTCCCCTCATTCCCTTCATCAGCATAAACTTTCAGATAAAGAGAGGGAGTTAAAGGGAAGGACCTGAACGTTTTCATCAGTTTTTTGCTTACAGTTTACTTTTAAAGTACCATTTAAGTAACTGTCTCTTTTGGGCGAGTCTTCATTTGTGGTTCTGTGGTACTGCTTGCATTGTACACTTCTGTCAAACATGGTGGGAGCCACCTTAAGTTTATCATTGTAATCTTGCACCAAAACAGAAGCATTTGCCACATTGCTTTTTATGTGGTTTAATGCTTTGTCCCCTGACTTATGTGTTCCATCATCAATCATGCAGTCTCTGGGCGTCTGAGGTAATGTGCAGCACTGACCTACAGAAAGCTGCGGAGTGTGAGCTCGAGCATTTATGGCATCAGGTGGGGGTTTACATGGACTGGTTAAGTGTGATTCATCAGCTCTAGTTGGGTCCTGTGTTTGATGGTGCAATGTGGGCACATTACATCCCCTATGGTAGCAGCCATGCTTTTTGAGACAGCTAGTTATTGTGGTTGGAGCCTGGGAACACTTATGGAAATGGGCAGGAACACAGTGGACATGGTTCACATCATGATTCATAGTTGTGTGCAATGTATTTAGGGTGGAGAAGATGCTCTGATCTTTGGCTACATGATTGCCTGTTGAAGCAAACTGTGAAGCTGGGCATGGACACTCTTTTTCTTGCATACAGGTGTGGCGATGGGTCCAGTGTGTGCTCATTTTGTGCTGGGACAAAAAATGGCCACAGGTACAGCCATTATTATAAGAGTAATTATGCAGATATACAGAATCTGTGTTCTTCATGCCATTAGGATCAGAATTTTCTTTTACACAGTCTATTTTGTTGTTCATTGGACAACAAGATGCATGTTCAGGTGCACCTTCATTGTTTAGTTGAGTACATGCATTTTGGACCTCCGTTTTTTCCCCATTTCTAACATTAGCTGCCAATGGCTCCAGTTCAAACTCTACCACTTGTCCCCTGGTATCTGACTTGTATTTGCTTGCCTGGCAGGGTTTTCCTTCGCAGTAGGTGGTCGATGAGTCAGAGGCACCTGCTTTGAAAGCATGACACTTCGCAAACAAATTAGGCATAGGAATCTGTCCACAAGTGCCCTGTGGACCGATACAGCGACACATGCACTGAAAGAAGAATGTAGAAAAAGCCCAACTGATACACATGATTAGCATCAGAAATGTACCAAGCTGGGTGTAAGCCAGTACTGTGGATGGCATCATCATTGCTCCAGCAATAAAAGTGGTGAGTGCTGCCATGGCAATGGCTGAACCCATTTTGCTCAATGAAAAAACCACCTTCCCTTCCCTATCGGGTTCTGGAGCAAGACGGTATGCTACACCATAATGAACTGCAAAGTCCACAGAAAGCCCTACAGCTACTGAGATAGTAACAGACTCGAGTATATTAAGTTCCCACCCCAAAAGCACTAATGATCCCACAGTTACAAAAATGGTTCCAGCGATAGAGATAATGGCATAAAGGCTAATAATGATATTACAGGTAGTTAGGAGCATAACACTGAAGGCAACCACCACTGACAGTGCCATGGCAATAAGTGTTCCACCAGACAGACTATCCTGGAGGTCATAGAATTCCAAGTTGCTGACAAACCAACCATAGCTTAATCCATCTGGAGCGTTCTTTAACTCTTCCTGGATCCAGGAATCCACCTCATGGTAAAACAGATGCATTTTTTCATATGCTAAGGTGAAGTGATATGTACTATGAAATTCAAGCACGATGGCACGGATTGTATCGTTAATGTCAAATCTTGGCCCTGGTGTCTTACTGTCCAAATGATAGCCAGTGCTGCGATCCAGCTCCATAATAGCTCGCTTGATGCATAACTCAAAAACATCCTGTTTGTAGGGGAATGTGGACTGACTGCAACATGGGTAGACTCTAGCCTCATCGCAGTCTTGGTTCTCCATCCACTGCTTAAAAGTCTCCATGAAGCAACTGGTGAAATCTTGTTCATTAGACTGGAACACAAAGCTTTGGTTCCTGAGCTTCTGACAGAAGTTGAGAATCCATACTTGGCTGGCAGGGCTTGCAATGTTAAAACTTGTGTCAAGTGTCAGTTTACCTTTATTTTTGGGGTTCATGGGATCACCACTGTCTATTGGAATAACACCCCATATTATGGTAATAGGCATGTGGAGATCTTCTCCATGGTGGACACGTTCGAACATGAACAGTTTTTTGTATTCTGCATCATAGCGTTCAAAAGGATGTGTGGAGCGAAATACTTGAAATTCTGATAGCTCCAAGGAAGGTAGTTTTATTTTAGGGCTTACACAGACAATATACGCTCCAACAGCAGTTATGACCAGGAACCAAAAGAGCCACAGGTAACGCAGCTTGATTACAATGCATGGCAATACCTTTTCAAAGAAAATGCGGGAACACTCTGATAGAGCAAATAGGCACTTGTTGGCATTCCGATATATGCTCTTCAAAAAGCTTGTGGTGTGATGCGGTGACCTGAAGCACATGAAGATGTTAAGCAGGTATCGCTCATGAAGAATCACCACAGCAGGTAACCAGGTTACCATCAGAACATAGTTGACCAGGATAGCAGTGCCTGCATAGACACCAAAGCAGCGGATGGCTGTAATGTTGCTGACGTAATTAGCATAGAAGGCAGCAGCTGTAGTGAAGCTGGTGACAAACATTGAAAGAGCTGCATGATGAAGTGTGACATTTACAGTTTCAGAGAGCTCAGTGTTTGGCTTGTCAATTTTTGTGTAGTTCCACACATCACATAACACAAAAGCATCATCCGCGCCAATTCCAACAAGAATGATTAATGCCGTAAGATTCATAAAGGGGAAGAATTCAAAATTGAAGACAACCCGATAAAGAACATAGGCGATAATTAAGGAGCTGATGATGGCAAACATGGTCATGATGGTGATGAAAACAGACTTGGTGTATACACACATAACTACTAGCACAATCACAATTGCTATTGCAGGATACATAGTATCTGTAAGAAGGTAGTCCTGGAACAAATTGTGTTTGATGCCAAACTCTATACCAGTGACAGTGGTGATGCCATCTGTGGAGTTCCAGTTCTCAAAGTTGTCCAAGTAAATGTTCATCATACTTTCACCTTTCTCTGTGGGAGAAAACAGCATGCTGTATTTGAGATCGGGTGGATGGAATTCAACGCTCTTTGGGTTAAGGAAATCCTTGTCCACTAAGAAATGTAGGATATGATATACAGCATTGTATTTGGTGCACTTTCTGGGGACACTGGCACACTTGAACTGGTCTTTCCTGCGGGTATTTACATCCCAACACTCTGGACCTAATGTGCTATTATAATAGTACTTGGCACAAGAGCGTAGGACCTTTAAGGTAAGTGATACATCCCTTTCTGTTATCTTTTGGCAGGATGACTTGTTGGTGAGCACAGCTATGTAGTTCCCCAGGGTCCAGCTAGGACAACAGGAGGCAGATGTGGCACGCTGACACAAACTCCAGTACTGTGGATGGGATCGAACCTGGAGAAGACATGATTATTATTAATGTGCTTATTTTATCAATGCCTAACAGTGCAAGCTACCAGCAGTTAGACCGCAAATTTACAGTGCTTTTCATAAATATTCACCGACTATTAACTTTTCAACATTTTTTTTTTATTGTTATGACCCAGAACTGAAGTATTCACCCTTCTTGTTGTGTATAATATAAAAACATGCACACAAATCTTCAGTGTGAGATTTAACTAATTAACCACAGACACTTTCCACTTTTATAATAATAAAAAATAATAATAAATTTTTAACAAGGGTGCCAATCATTTGTGCTATAACCAAAAACGTGACTAGAAGCCAAACTTGCAAAGTCAGTTTTTTGTAAATTAAAGAACTGAAGTAAATTGGGTCTTATCAGGCAAAGGTTTTACAGTCTGGCCCAAAAATATTTGTGCTCTGCATGGATTCAAGTTGAGAAAATGAAAATGCAGTTGTAATCTAGAAATTATATACAAAATTAAATTAAATGTCAAAAACATCAGTTTCCAGACGTGATTCAAAGAAGGCTGTGTAGGACATCTGAAAGAATTTTAACAGATATCAAGAAGAACAGGCAACAATTGGTCACGCAACCAAACAAAATTAGAACAAATCTGTCCAAAAAAAAATAGTGTACTTCATTTGTCCTACTTTTGATTACATTAGCCAAGTGTAAGGAACATGAAACAGGAATAATAAAACCCAAGAATTCAAGAACACATACCCTGGTATTGTCGAAATTGCACATGGATTTTATAGCGTGTATATTCCACAAGTTCTTCCCTTCAGCAGAGGTAAACACAATTCTAGAGTAGCCGTCACCTGTTAAGACCCAGTTGGACAATAATTACTCAATAGAACGCTAGTTACATATGTAACTGCAGTTCTATAAACCCAGATAATGGCCAGGAGCCCCCGGAAACACCTGGATATCTCATAGGGCATGTGCACATGTATGCCAAAAACGTCTAATAAAGTCATGTAGTGACGTATGATGTATGATTTGCAAGAAAATTCCACAGACAAACACACATTTTTACCTGGAACATTCTCGCCAAGTTAGTGCAGGTTCTGAGTAACGAAGAACCCTAGCAGATATCCCAAGGTTCGTAAACTCAGTTAGATACATAACTAGCTTTTCATTTTGCCCCTCCAAACTGCAAGGGGTGAAACACCCAGATGGATGTATGCAAACAGTCTCATGAGGAACAGGACTCAACTTAGGACTTACCCTGAAAGATGCTGAGAGATGACCACCTAACTAACACTTTCACGACTAGAAAGCGCAACTTTAACCTTGTAAAATCTGGAGAGGGTGCCTGGTGATGTCCAGGTAGTTGAATAGATGTCCTGACACCTTTCTATAAATCCCATGAACAAGATAGTCCTTATTGTGACATGCCTCTGAACAAGAAGTATGAGTGCCCAGTCAATCAGCCATGGCAGATAAACAGTTGGTCTGAGGATTGGATGGGTGCTGTCTGGTTTAAGCAATATTGTATGGCCCATATGAGGCACAATGTTGAATCAACATGAGTGACATCACTTTGGGCAGAAATTCTATATTTAACTACAAGGTTACAGCAGAGTCATCCAGCCACCAATGAAGGCAAGGCTGAAATGATCAATAGCAAAGAGAGACCTATTTCAAGTCAGCATTGTGCATATACTCAAAAGGAGAGCCTTCTGAGGGAGGAATTCACCCTGAACAAATTGTATGTCAATATTGATAATTAATTTGATATTCTATAGCATCCATTATTTATTTTTAATGAACACGTTGGTCTATTTTCACTTTGGTTAATAGATTCATACAATATCATCAATGCCATATTAGTGCCAATGGGAATTAACCACAGCCCTTTTCTTTAAACTGCTCAGCTCATTCACTGACTCGAGTCCAACTTTTGTTATCTCCACTATGTCTACACTGAATTTCTCATTACTATGATGTTTCCATTAAGAGACAAGGGAAAGGCCCAATGCAGGGTTGCTAGGGTACCATGGAGGTACCATGCCCAAAAGCCACCGACCAAAATGTGTCTAAAATTCAGTGCTCATTTCCAATACTTCTGACAAAAAATTTTATCAAAGTATTTAACAACTTTGAAGTCTGAGTGAATCCTTGATGCAGGGAGAGTAGAGAGAGAGTGTTCAAACATGTTGCAGACCTCTAGATTCTGGCTGTACTTTGTAAAAGTAGATGAGAACAATAAATTTGTAAATAAATTTGCATATAAAAAGCAGCACTGCCCTGTTTGCCCTTGCTTAGGTTGCAAGTGACCCTAGTGGTTATCCAGTGTTCACCCCTCCTAACCACCAGTGATGGTGTTCAATACCTGGATAAACTTTATAGCAGTGGGCAGGGCCATAACCACCATAGACACTGAGGGGGACAAGTCCTCCCCAATAATCAGATATGGCCAACTTTTCTTCCTGTGCATATGCGGCTCCACAGTGGAGCTACCAAGCTCCTTGGCATTCACATCCTGAAAGACCTCACCTGGACAACCACCACCAGCTGGCCAAGAGAGCCCAGTAGCACCTGCATTTCCTCTGGCATCTGAAGAAGGTGAACATCCCTCCATCCATCCTCACCACATTCTACAGGGGCACCAACGAGTGAGTCCTGACTAACTATCTGGTTTTGAAATTGTAACATCTCCATACACAAGACCCCACAGAGGATAGTGCCAAAAGCTGAAAGCATCATTGGCACGCCTCTACCTCCTGTTCAAGACTTTTTCAACTCAAGCAGCTCTGCTGATGGCTCATCATCATGTGCATGTAGTCTGATGTGCACAAGCGAGAAGAAAAAAAAGTGGGTGTAGGGTGGTGGTGTTTATTGCAAATACTGTGTCATATGTCAATATGTGACTTTGCTGGAAGTCTTGGCATGCATGCACACATACAGTGACAAGGAAAAGTGTGTGAACCTTTTGGAATTTCATGGTTTTCTGAATAAATTTGTCATAAAATGTGATCTGATCTTCATCTAAGTCAAAGGTATTGACAAATATAATGTGTCTAAAATAATAACACAAAATAAATTCTGATCCCTCATGTCTTTATTGAACACACTCATTCAACATTCAAAATGGCAGTGGAAAAAGTAAGTGAACTCTTAGAATTAATAACTGGTTGACCCCCCCCTCCCCTTGGCATCAATAACCTCAACCAGGTGCTTCCTGTAGCTGTGGATCAGACCTGCACATCGTTCAGGAGGAATTTTAGCACATTTTTCCTGGCAAAACTGCTTTAGCTCTGTCATAGTCTTTGGACGGAATGGCTTTCTTCAAGTCATTCCATAGCATCTCTATTGGGTTGAGGTCTGGGCTCTGACTTGGCCACTCCAAAAGGCCGATTTTGTTTTTCAGAAGCCATTCTGTTGTGGACTTGCTCCGGTGTTTTGGGTCGTTGTCCTGTTGCATCACCAAACTTCTACACAGTTTCAGCTGACGTACAGACATTCTCACATTATCCTGAAGAATTGTCTGATATACTTGGGAATTCATCTTCCCCTCAATGATTGCAAGCTGGCCAGGCCCTGATGCAGCAAAGCAGGCCCAAATCATGAGGTTTCCTCCACCATACTTTACGGTTGGGATGATGTTTTCATGATGATATGCTGTGCCCTTTCTATGTCAGATGTAGTGCTGTGTGCTTTTTCCAAATAGTTCAATCTTAGTTTCATCAGTCCACAAAACATTTTGCCAATACCACTGTGGAGTGTCAGTGTGCTCTTTTGGAAACTTCAGGCGTGCAGCAATGTTCTTTTTAGTAAGCAGTGGCTTCCTTCGTGGTGTCCTGCCATAGATACCCTGCTTGTTCAATATTTTACGTATTGTAGACTCATGAACAGAGATGTTAGCCAGTTCCAATGATGCCTTCAAATCTTTGGCTGTCATTCGGGGTTGTTTCTTTACCTCACTGATGAGTCTTCGATGTGCTCTTGGTGTCATTTTGACTGGAGGCCCACTTCTTGGTAGAGTAGCAACAGTCCCAAAGTGTCTCCATTTGTAGAATGTTTGCCAAACTGTAGCTCTTTTTGGCTAGGCATGGCTCACATAAGCATGTGCTTCTCGTGCAAAGCAAACTCCAAAAGTCTGAGGGGTTTTTATCAGTCAAAGTAGCTGTAGTCCACATCTTCAAACTCATTTTCTTAATGAGATTCCAGGTGTGCTAAAACCTGACTCCAATGAGCTTTTTGAGGTCATTAACTAAAGGGTTCACATACTTTTTCCACAAGCACTATGAGGTTTTTTTTGGTTGTTCTCAATAAAGACATGAGGGATCAGAATTTCTTTTGTGTTATTATTTTAGACACATTATATTCGTCAATACCCTTGACTTAGATGAAGATCAGATCACATTTTATGACAAATTTATTCAGAAAACCATGAAATTCTAGAAGGTTCACATACTTTTTCTTGCCACTGTATAAATGGATGTATCCAGGTGTTTCACAGTGGCTCTGGCAGTTAGGAAGGGCAAAATAATATTTACATTACATTTTGTGCTAAATTTCATAGTCTTTAAAATCTTTACCTGGAACATCACAGAAGAAATTGTCTTTACTGAAGTCCCATTCTGCTTGTCTTTTATCTCGTTCAGAGTGATCCTCTGACCACCTCTCTTCTTGATGACTAAAACCATAAGGCAATGCCAGAAACACAAAAGCCAAAGAATTTACACATTTATGCATCAATATAATGGAAAAAAAACTTTGCTAATTATTTATATGTGATACATAGATAAACTGGATATAATTTTGTTTTAAAAATTAAATGACCCAAGTTTGCTCTGTGGTGTGTAACAAGGTCCTGTTAATTTACAGTGCATCTGGAAAGTATTCACAACGCTTCACTTTTTCCACATTTTGTTATGTTACAGCCTTATTCCAAAATGGATTCAATTAATTATTTTCCTCAAAATTCTACAAACAATACCCCATAATGACAACGTGAAAGAAGTTTGTTTGAAATCTTTGCAATTTTATTAAAAATAAAAAACAAAACAAAAGCACATGTACATAAGTATTCACAGCCTTTGTTCAATACTTTTTTGAAGCACCTTTGGCTCCAATTACAGCCTCAAGTATTTTTGAGTATGATGCTACAAGCTTGGCACAGATATTTTTGGGCAGTTTCTCCTGCCCAGACATGACGCTTGCCTTTCAGGCCATCAGACCAGTGAATTTTGTTTCTAATGGTCTGAGAGTCCTTCAGGTGCCTTTTAGCAAACTCCATGCGGGCTGTCATGTGCCTTTTACTGAGGAGTGGCTTCCTGGCCACTCTACCATACAGGCCTGATTGATGGAGTTCTGCAGAGATGGTTGTTCTTCTGGAAGGTTCTCCTCTCTATTCAGAGACACGCTGGAGCTCTGTCAGAGTGACCATCAGGTTTTTGTTCACGTCCATGACTAAGGCCCGTCTCCCCCGATCGCTCAGTTCGGCCGAGCAGCCAGCTCTAGGAAGAGTCCTGGTGGTTCCAGACTTCTTCCATTTACGGATGATGGAGGCCACTGTGCTCATTGGGACCTTCAATGCTGCAGAAATGTTTCTGTACCCTTCCCCATATCTGTGCCTCGATACAATCCTGTCTCGGAAGTCTACAGACAATTCCTTGGACTTCATGGCTTGGTTTGTGCTCTGACATGCATTGTTAACTGTAGGACCTTATATAGACAGGTGTGTGCCTTTCCAAATCATGTCCAATCAACTGAATTTACTAGCGGTGGACTCCAATCAAGTTGTAGAAACATCTAAAGGATGATCAGTGGAAACAGGATGCACCTGAGCTCAATTTTGAGTGTCATGGCAAAGGCTGTGAACACTTATGTAAATGTGCTTTTTTTGCTTTTTTATTTTTAATAAATTTGCAAAGATTTCAAACAAACTTTCACTTTGTCATTATGGAGTATTGTTTGTAGAATTTTGAGGAAAATAATTAATTGAATCCATTTTGGAATAAGGCTGTAACATAACAAAATGTGGAAAAAGTGAAGCGTTGTGAATACTTTCCTGATGCACAGTATGATAAGTATTTCAATATAATTGTTAGCACACCCATATGCATTTTAATTGACATTCCAGAATTCCAGTACAGTCAAATGCACTTTTCAGTCCAATTTTTTTTAAATATCAGTTTTTTATAATATATTTTTGCTGTAAGTAGAGCCAAAGATAAATGACTCCGAGATAACTGCCACTACACTAGAGGTCCTAATGAAATAAGGATAAGGATAGTAGTAATGGCAGTTATTAGTGGTAAGAGATTCGGAAACCAACTGCTACAAACTAAAATTAAGTATACTGACTTCCAATGCTAAATGTCTTGCACAATAAAGTCAAGAAGAAGGATTAATAATATATTTTTGAATTACTTTCTATTTTGGTGTTCTCTGTTCTATATGAAAATTGAGCTAACTTATCTATATTTATCAATACAAAGTTAGAGGGTACAAGAAGTATCAGTAAAAAGAAAAATATTAATTCATCTATATCTTGAGCTGAGCTATAACAAAAATTACTTTCACAAATAGGGTTAAAACAAGGGTAATTATCAACTTCCAGATAATTGAAGACCTGTATAGGTTAAGAAGATGGAGGGCTGAATTGACCAGAAAAAGCATTAATGCCAGTTCATAGCATAAATTTGCCCTTCAGGCTATCTCTAAGCTCCATGGATATTGAGATGCTGTTTTTGAGATGCATGCAGGGCACCCTGTCACCTCTTATAACTGTCAGGATACCTCAGTATTTGGAAGACTGGCTCCCATGTTCTTCCACCAGAGAACAGGCCATTCAGTTCACGTACAGTCTCCTCACATACATCTTGAAGCTCAGTCTTACAGAAGAGCCCCCCCCCCCCCCAAAGTTGTTGGGATTGTTAATTGCAACCACAGCGGTGGTTGTCTTAATCAGTAGAGACACTCCCTCTTCTCAGTGAAATGGGCACGCACCCTGATCTGCAGGAGAAGCCTTTCTCACAAAGCGCTAGCCTTTTTGAAGTGGCTGCTGGATAATAGCAAGTCCCTATCTACACTGAAAGTGTACATGGCTGCAATATCGGCACATCACAGCCCAATGGATGGAACTTTGCTGGAAGCTCATAGGCTTATAACAGGGATTCTGAAAGGAGCTAGCCATCTCTATCTGCCATGCTCATACAAGAGCCCAGCGTGTAATCTTCTCCTCATACTGCTGTCCATTAAGACCTCTCCATATCAATGCACACAAAATGCAAATCTGACGGGTGTAATGTAAGACAGCCGTTTTACTGGCAATCACCTCAGGAAAAAGGGGGGAGCAACTACATACTTTGGCAATGAGCGTGCCCTACATGTGCTGGTGGCCAAATAATTCTGGAGTCATCTTGTTGCTCAATTGTTCTAGACAAGCAGGGAGAATAAACAAAGTATTCCTTAGAAATAAACAACACTCTAGTTAAGTTTAGCTGAACCAAGCTATGAGAACTTAAATTAGCATACAGCCTTCTAGCTAGCTAGCTGGCAAAGGAGCACTGTTTCACTCTTCTAAATAAACCGTATGGCGTCTTTAGAAAAAAAAAAAAAAAGATCTGTGTCACAGGGTGGAATACTACATTCAATTTAGTGGGGTAGAGAAGGGAATTCTGCAGTTTATTCTATTTGAGCACAGTGATGCAGGTCAAAAAAGGCTTGGAATACAAATTAAATTCATTGATGTCATTTCACAAAATAGCCCAATCTCCAACAGAACAAATAAAACATAAAAGTTGTGACTTACTTCATACTAAAAAAAGACAGCATCATGAAGACAAAGGAGCTATCAAAAGTCAAGGACACAGTTTTGAAAAAGTTATTTAAAAAAATCCCAAACTTTGATCATTTCATGGTGCACCATTAAATTAATTCTTTAAAAATGTAAAGAATATGGCACTGCATCAACTCAGCCTAGAGGTGGTTATCCACCAAAGATAGTGAGTGACCAGGTAAGGAGGACAATAGTCAGAGACACAACCAAGCAGTTAAGCAAGGAACGCTCCAAACAGTTGGGCTTCAGGGAAGAGTAGCAAGAAGAAAGCCATTACTGAAAAAAAGCCAAGCCTGGTGGTGGAAGAATCATTTGGTGGGGACAGTTTTCAACATGAACTGGGAAACTCATCAGGGTTGACGGCATGATGATTAAAGCTAAATATTGTGCAATCCTAGAAGTAAATGTGTTCCAGTCTGCAAGAGACTTGACACTGGAGTGGAGGTTCACCATCCAACAGAACTACGGCCCTAAACACACTGTCAAAGCTACCATGGAAGGGCTCAAAACCAATAACCTGAATGTGTGTTAGAATTGCCTAGTCAAAGCCCAAAACTCAATTCAATCTGACAGACTTTGAGCAATTTTACCAGATCCAGATGACAGCTGACAGAGACATAACCCAAAGGATACCAAGTATTCACTCAGGTGGTATATAGTTGTGCAACAAACACATGGCTCTTTTATGTTTAATTATTCTGCTCCCTCAAATGTTGTGTGTTATGTCAAGCAAATTAAGTCCATTTCAATTTCAGGCTGTAACACTACAAAATGCTCTACTGTACATGGGCTTTAAACTTGTGCTTACAGTGCCCTCCACTAATATTGGCACCCTTGGTAAATATGAGCAAAGAAGGCTGTGAATTTTTTTTGTTTGACTTTATTGTTTAACCTTTTGATAATTTGGTCAACAAAAATGAATAAATCAGAAAAATACTCTGCTCTGCATGGATAATTCAAGCACAACACGGGTTAATACAATTTAAAAAAAAAAAACTTTGTTAAATATAGGTGTGCAACAATTATTAGCACCCCTATGAATTCATATGAGAAATATATATTTGAAGTATATTCTCATTGATATTTGACTTTTTTTAGTACACCTGGGTGACTAGGAACAGGAAATTGTTCAACCATGACTTCCTGTTTCACAGGGGTATAAACATGAGGTAACAGGCCAAATTCCCTTAGTCCTTCATAACAATGGGTAAGACCAAGGAATATAGCTGTGATGTGCAGCAAAACGTTGTTGAACTTCACAATGTGGGAAGTGGCTATAAGAAAACAGCACAAGCATTGAAAATGCCCATTTCCACCATCAGGGCAATAATTAACAAGTTCCAGTCAACTGGAAATGTTATGAATCAACCTGGAATTGGACGTGTGTCTATATTGTCTCAACGCACTGTGAAGAGGATGGTTCAAGTGGCCAAACAATCTCCAAGGATCACAGATTGGAGAATTGCAGAAGTTAGTTGTATCTTGGGGTCAGAAAATCTAAAAAACTAATGAAGAATAATCTGAAGTCACCTACATCACCACAAGTTGTTTGGAAGAGTTTAAAGAAAAAAGCCTCTACTCTCATCCAAAAAAAAACTCAAGCATCTTCAGTTTGCCAGATGCTACTGGAACTTCAAATTGGATCGGGTTCTATGAAACCAAAATAGAGCTTTTTGGTAATAAACACCAGAGGTGGTTTTGGCACACAGAGATGTAGCCATATGGAAAAGTACCTCATGCCCACGGTTAAATATGGTGGTGGCTCTTTAATGTTTTGGGGCTGTTTTTCTGCCAGAGGACCTGGACATTTTGTTAGGATACATGGCATCATAGACTCTATCGAATATCAACAGATATTAAATGAAAACCTGACTGCCTCTGCCAGAAAGCTTAAAATGGGCCGTGGTTGGATCTTCCAGCAGCACAATGATCCAAAACATACATGAAAAATCAACACAAAAATGGTTTACTGTCCACAAAATCAAGATCTTGCCATGGCCATCCCAGTACCCCAACATAGAAAACCTGTGGGGTGAACTGAAGAGGAGAGTCCACCAGCGTGGACCTCGAAATTTGAAGGATCTGGAGAGATTCTGTATGAAGGAATGGTCTCGGATCCCTTGCCATGTATTCTCCAACCTCATCATGCATTATAGGAGAAGACTCAGAGCGGCTATCTTGGCAAAGGGAGGTAACACATTGTCTAAAAGGATGCCAATAATTGTTGCACACCTATATAAACAAGACAAATTTTCACAGCCTTCTTTGCTCATATTTACCAAGGGTGCCAATATTAGTGGAGTGCACTGTATATACAGGGAAACCACTGGCAGCTGGTCCTTCAATAGTTAATGTTCTAACTGACCATTTACGAGACCTTGCAAACATTCTTCATAAAAATTATGACAACCCCAATGGCAAAAACAGACAGTGTAATACAGACGTATTAGACAATCACTGACGAATCTAAAAATGAAATTATATTCTTTTGTAATACAGGGTAGCCTTTGTTTAGAATAGTCTCAATTACTTTAGATGGATAAAAAAAAAAAAAAGGACAGTGTTACCTTTTGGCCTGTTCATCAGCATATTTAAAGGGGTAGTTGGCCAAGGTGGCTTTGTAGCCTGTATTTTTCACCATGTTGTTCCATGTGACAAGCCTTTGACCTATTGTAGTACCCCTTGGTTCAAAGCCCTATGGAGAGAAACAGTGGGAAAAACTATATTTAGAGAATAATGACAGTATGTCCTCAACAACAAAAATGACAAATGTCTTCTGAATATTGTACTTAGAAAATCTGGGGTAATTCCATCATTTCCAGGAACAATTTTGCATTAATCTCACTAATCACATTTAGTCTCACCCGAATACACAAATTTGTAATTTTTCATTTTTAGTCATATTACACACTTCCCAAATGAAGAAAACAGAAAACTGATCTTGTACGTGGATTACAGAGGCTATTAATAAAGATAACTACAGGTATAAATCTTTAAATTCACATATTCCACATATTGTTTAAACTTTCTAGAAATAAAGAAATGCGGAGTTGTGTCACGGTCAGCTCCTTAATAATTTAATGTTCAATGCTGGCAAGTTAATAATCATAAATAATCCAATAATGTTCCATGTATTCAAACCCCAAATGCAAATATAACATATGAACATGTGCTATGCAAACATCTAGGTTTGTATGAAAAAACAACTCAGTGGAAACTCACTTGTCCTGTGTTAATGTCACAAGTTTTATCCCAGAGAAAATGTGTGAAAAATGTTTAAATGACAGGCGTCAGTCAGTGAAAGTAACCCCATCTGGATAGAACTGATGAAAAAAAATTACGTGCATGACCAGCAAACTGCATCAGATATTGATATTTTTCACTTGTTTCATTGCTCATGTAAATGCCATTAAGTGAAAAGTTTCTTTAAGCTTCATCTAAATCAATGTGGCTTTTGGAAGAGGGAAGTAGTAGTGGAGTGCACAAGCCACAATTTTACCATATTTAGCTGATTTCCACAAGCAACATATCACTAGAAATATGTACAAAATAGACCACATGTTGTAGAAAATACCAATACACTGTACCACACAATAACTTGAGAAGCTCTGCTCTGTTAAACACACTTTTCTAGCACTAGCACTGTTCCCGAGTTGTTTATGTTGCAGGGAAGAGTATCCGATCGTATATGCCCTACCAATTCTGATCAGGCACAAGATAAAAAGTGTAGCTTATGGGTAGGGAATAAAAATGACAGGAGTGCTTTATTGAAAAAATTATCAACCAATGGGTGGTGATGCCACATCAGTCATGTCGTTCCCTCATCAGCCTTTCTCTATTTTCTCTCCCATTAATTTAATGGAATTGAAAATTTAAAATTGACAGGAATACATTTGTTTGTGTTGCCTGGGGCTTTAAAACTGAAACAGGCAATTTCATGAAGTCAGTGTAGGGAATGAAGCACTGAGGTGATGTTGGAAAACATGACGTAGCTGCATTCGAGATCAGTTGCAGAGATCTGATGGGACACAGAGGAAGCACTGCCAGAGGAAATTTGCAGTAATCCAATCCAAGATGGCAAGGAACTGAACAAGCACCAAAGTGGCCTCAAAGGAGATATAAAAAAAAAAAAAAGGAAAAAAAAGAAAAGAAAAAAGGCCAGACCCTCCTGCTGTAAGGAGAAACCTACATGGCAGTTTCAAGTTAACAACTCGAGTTGAGAATCATAGCTAGTTGGCCAGGACTACACCAATAAGGATTATTTCCCTTCTCCAACATGTCTAACAAACTAGTATTCACCTAGTCAGTCCAATAATATGTCTTTGATCAAGGGAAGTTACTGAATTGTGCAGTCTTTGGTCATCTAGTTTGGGAGGGAGCACCTCTGGTTTAAACCTTCAGCTCTATAAGCATTAATCTTTCATCTTAGTTTCCTTATCAAATGAGTCAAAATACAATCCTAAGAGGTGAATGAAAGCTTTCATGATACCAGTTGTATTGAGAGAAAAACAGAAATGTCTTACCAGTAAAGGATCTGAGAAATCTGGCAAGTCTGGCACAAGGACACCTACTAAAGTGCATACCACAATGAGTATAGTACACACACCAAGGACCACCACAGGCCAGTCAGCAATGAGCTCTGCATAACTGTAAGCAAGAAGAACCTTTATTTACAGCATGCCTTTACGGGAGAAAGAAATGGCATTTAAATTTTCACTTTGGTTGATTTAGCCTGAAAGGATTTTAAATTAGATCAAGACTTTTCCCGGAACATATGAGCACTGAATTTTTGGTACAATTGGTCAGGTATGATGGCTGGTTTTGTACTCTAATGTGGTCTAGTCAACATCTGGTTACTGGAAACTGTGATAAGAGGTTTGCTTCAATAATACATTAAATAAACAAATTGCGTACATTGCTTCTCACTCTGCAAAAACTGAGAAAGTAATTATTTGTATAACTAGTCCCCAGTTCAGAAGGAATTCATCTTTGGATTTGTCTGGGGAAAAAATAAATAAATCTAGAATCGAGTGAAGCATTCACACCTAAATGTAATGATAACTAAGACAAGCATAGCCAGAAGAGAACTTGGAAAGAGGCTGACATTAATTGTGCACAAGTAGAGTAGTAATATACAAGTTTAGATGGACAAGAAAAAAAGAAGAAGGGGAAAAAAGAGAAAAGAAGAAGAAAAAAATAAGAGTGAGAGATCTTACCTTTTGGGGAATCGAAAAGGTCTTGCAGGGCTACAGGAAAAGACAGACATTAAAAGTTACATGTCAGAGTTACAGTAACAGACAAGCAAACTCCTACTGGCTACTACTTCAATTAATATTGACATTTAAATGTATTGCATTTGGCAGATGTCCTAATCATTTATAAAACTGAGCAGTTGAGGGTTAAGTGCATTTCTCAAGGGCCAAAAAGTGAGCATTGAGCTACCACTGCCCCATATGAATAATTTTTCCTTTTTTTTCCCCCAATTTAATTGTACACCCAGGATAATCAAGTGGCAGCCCAATGGCCATAGTGACATTAATCCTCTCAGATACCCACCAGGGTTCGCAGTCACTCTGTACCAGCTCAAACTTGGTATCCTTAAACACCATCCCCAGTGGTTACCCAATGTTCACATAGACATATTTAAAAACACAACTAGCATTCCAAGTGCACACCAAAGCCCAAAGTAATCCTTTGTAATGATTGCCTAGTTGGGATATTCTGTGAAAAGACAGCCAGGTTGCTATTATACAATATTAAGCATTTAGTGAACGACAGTAGTATTAGATATTGGGAAAGGGGTGTCTTTTAGAGTAGGAGAACTGTTTAAGATTCCAAGCCTGACTCTGGATGGCAACAAAAGAACTACCACAGCCCCTGTCATAAATGTAAACAGTCGGAACCTTGCACGTACAGATGGCCCTGAAGAGGATTAGTGCAGCTCAGACACACATAACAGAGTCTGTAACTCAATAAAATATCAGAGCGAGTTTATTACCTGCTTATAAAAGTTAGAAATTCTACTCGTTTAAAATTCCACCATTAGTGGAAAACAATTAAAAAGCCAAACCAATAAAGAAAAACTGGATCAATTTCCATGTGAAAAACAGTTTCCTTTATTTACTTACGCATATTGCAGAATGACCTGTAATAGAGCTCTGGTAATGGTGGTCTAACAAAAACAGCCTTTCCTTTTGTTCGTTTGTTTTTCATAAATTATGATGGGAACTCACAGAAAAGTTACTGAAATTATGAACACAAAGTACTTGTGATCCATCCATCATTTTTTTCATGTAATAGTGATGAATGACAAATCAAGCCCACAGATACCTGTAAGACTAAACTATATTCTTATAGTTTCCTTAAGAAACTGGATCATGAATGCTTATTTTCTTGGTCTGCATGCAATGGAAAAATAGCATACCATAATCACAATCAAGCTCCTTTCCATGAGCGCTTAGAAGCGCTCTTAAAAATCTACATATATGCCTTCTTCTGTTATGTTCCTCACTTAATCCTGGGTTTACTGACTCCAAATAGACAATACAGCAGAACTCTCCGACATGAGGGTTTTTACTCTTCTAGCCTATTGCTCCCCCCTACGGAGACTGCTAACAATTTCTCTACTCTGATACTGTCCTCTGCCCGTTAAGAATGTAATGCAATGGCACAATCTGAGTTTTTTGGATTGTTTTAATTTATGTGGAACCTACCACTATGCCCTGGAAAAACTCAAACACACACAACAGGGGAAAACATTGTGTAGCAACTACTGAACCTGATGGATGTTTAGAAAAATTTATTTGCTATAGTTTACATCACCTACACAGTGTTTTCACACAGTGTGAGTCCTAGAGTCATACAGATGTAAATACATAAATTCATTAAAACGCCCCAAAATGATTTGAATCAATACATAAACAAAATGTATCTATTCAACAGAAAGTAATTAAATAATAAGTCAGTCCGGATTTCGAGTTGTTTGTGCTTTTTTTTTTTTTTAATGGAAAATTACTCAAATTGGCGAAATCTGTTTTGCACGGTCTTTCACAGTGATGTCTGTTGATAAATGAGACCTTTTAGCTGTACTCATATTTAATGCACGTTAATCGAAGAGGTTGATTTTGCGTCAAATTTCTGCGATCGCACAATCGCAATGTCCTGGAGGGACTGATGAGACCAAAGAAGTAGAACACTATGCCAACGGCACAGATGACAAGTCTAGTCCATCTCGTTACTAATTTGTATGTCTCAAATACCTTGAAAATATACTTCAAACCAAAAAAGCGACTGATGAAAGATTACTTCAGATATTTGACCTTGCTGTGACATTGACCCTGTTTGGATGGATTTCCAAAATCGAATCAGTTCATCAGCTGGTTAAGATGCTAATTCCATATGAATCATACAAAACATTTAACGACTTGTTCTTGAGATATTGTGCTAACGAGAATGTCGGACAATTGGCCTTGAGCTCCTGAACATGAAAATGCAACATCTCTATATGACAAATAGGAAGGGTTAGGCTTAGAGAGTACACCTTGGTATTTTTAGGTGTTCGTGTGGCAAACTTTATTTAACTGAAATAGCCTCGCACAACCAAACTGTTCAACATAAACGGGGCTTTCAATTGAAAAACAAATCACAGGTGAAAAGGTTCAGGCTTGTGTATGATGTTTTAGTACTTGATTTCACAACAAATGTATCCGGGTAACTGCAAGTACATTTGAAGGTTTTCAAGATTCCTTATGGCTGTTTATTTGTTGACGTGAAAGTGCAAATGTCAGAAGAGCTCAGTCTTTGGTCAGCGATGTTATTATGGGAGAATTTGGTTGTGTATCTTCAGGGGGGAAAAAACCCCCCAAACATTTATATTAAAAAAAAAATAATAATAATAAAAAAAACGTTGGTTCAATTTGTTATTTCAATCTCCACCCCGAAGGAGAGTGGAACTATGTGAACTCACACTGTGTGAACTAGCTTTGAACATGTTCAAAGGGGAACATTCTATTGACAACAAAACAATACCAGGTTTGAAAAAAGGAAAAACAAACAAAAAGAAATGGATCAAACTTGGATAAAAGATTAAAGAGCATGTGTATTTCTGAAAGATCTGGCCAAGAGGAAGCATATGTGACCGATCCTTGAGTGACCGATCCTTGAGTGACACCTTGTGTGACGGAGCAGTAGAGCAGGGAAAGGCTGCTTTGGAACGGATTAAAGAGACTGTTGGTAGTGAGATAATGAAGAGGAAACCACTCTTTCTAGCAGTTTGGACAGAAATATAAAATTAGAAATTAGATCGGTAATTAGAATATTCTTCGGGGTCAGCGCTAGTAGAGTAAACTTGGTTTCCATTGTTTTTTTATGGTGTGAAAAAACTTTGTTATAAACCTTGGTCATTTAGCCATTTATTAAATATAAACTACAGCTATTATTATTATTATTATTATTATTATTATTATTATTATTATTATTATTTATTGTTTTTACCATTGAAACTCTGAGACCACACATGCTGTGACTTAAATTATTATTATTATTATTATTATTATTATTTTTTAAATCACAATAGTTCAAGAGATTTCATGTGAACTTTTATCAAGCCAGTGTACAAGCTCTGTCTAGTGTGAAGTCTGCTTTAAATGGGCTTGATGATGTCACACTACAGGTGCATGAATTTTGTTATACAGATTTGCTATTTTGTTATATGGGTGTGCTTTTTATACAGGTATGAATCATACAGGTGCGTGACTTATACAGGCATGAATTTTGTATGCTCCATAGAGGACTTTATGATTTTTTTTTTAAATGACAAAATTGAAAACACTGGACTAAAACATTAAATGTAATTCAAACAATTTTATAACCAGTTGTGTAAAGACCAAAGCAAAGCTAGTTACGAATATCGGATGGGAGTTGCTGAAATGAGGACTAGAATGAAGCTTTCATTTATGCAGTAACACTTGAAGGATCCTTCACTGACATCATGTGCAGATTCATCTGAAGATCATGTAGATAATATTACGAGGATAACGTGCATTACGCTCAGAAACAGTGCCAAGCTAAGAAATATTACGCTGTTGCATGTATGGCTGCAACAACTAATCGATAATAATCTATAATTAAAATAATTGACAACGAGTTTCATTATGGATTAGTTGGTTCTGTGACGTCACTGTGGATAACCCCATGCACCCCAGCTTGTAGACAATCAATTGTTTTTTGTTTTCAAAATATAATGTTAATATTTTTAAAAATCCTTTGCACAATATATAGCATAGCGCACACAGATATATTTAATACCTGTTCTACAGCCTTAAGTTAGCAGGACAACATTGGGCAGAATGTGAAATAACATATTTGTAAAAATTATTACAGAAAAAAAAATTCAATCCAATTAATCGATTAATCGAGAAATAATGGAAATATTCATGGATTATCAAAATAATCGTTATTTGCAGCCCTAGTTGCAGGATACAGAGACAGAAGCTTAAGGTTTTGACTTCAGTAAAATTTCTCAGCCATTATAAAATACTACTAAGGAGCTTCAAAGCACCGAAAGGTCTCACTCCACAGTATCCGAGCGAATTCTGGTCTATTATGTTCTGAAACATCTTCTTCTATAAATGAGTGAGACCATGATCTGAAGAAGATAATCATGAGTGAAGAAGAAAGGGAGGAAATATTACATCGCTTACAACCAGAAATCCGTTACCTGAATGTGGTCATGTTTGGTTGGTTCTGGAAACGCTCCTGCCACTGGTGCTGCATACAGAAACTAGGTGTCCCCTGCACACAGCAAGGGCCCATGTGAAGGGCCCTTCTTCCATGCAAGGACCCCGGGAAAAGGCTGCCTTCTTGCTGGTTCCCATTACAGCACTCAGGCTCTTGAAAAGGGCAACAGGGAGAAGAATGGTTTGGAAGAGAGGTGGGCAACAGCTTTGGAGAATTGAACTGTGACAAAAACGCTGAGGATCGGGATGTGGAGGACATTGATGGTTGGATAGAGCAGTTCTGCTTGACACTATTTTGGCTAGGTGGTTCAATTTTAGACATTGTTCTCGCTTTCTGCTCTAGATTCTCATTGGTCTCCAGTGTAGACTCGGCAACAGAGCTGGCAGGCTCACTTGGCGTAGTAGCACTCATGCTTTGAGGGACTCCACCATTATTGAGTGGCGGAAGGTTAATAGAAGCCTCAGTCAGATCCATAGGGCTTGTATCATTCACCTGAAAATCAAGATGACAAAAATAAATAAATAATCACTTTCCATTATATGGTTCAATTTACTGCTTCATTCAAGAGAAGACAGAAGAAAGCAAACCAAAAAAACAAAAACAAACAAACAAACAAAAAAAAACACTGTAAAAGACAATCTTGCTCCCATCATCAATAGCATATATATGTTATTGAAATAAAGTATCATCCATCCATCCATCCATCCATCCTTCCTTCAGGGTCACGGGAAAACCTGGAGCACAAGGTGGGGTACACCCTGGACAGGGTGCCAATCCATCGCAGGGCACAATCACATGCACATTCACACACACATTCAAACACTACGGACAATTTGGACATGCCAATCAGCCTACCATGCATCTCTTTGGTCTGGGGGAGGAAACCGGAGTACCTGGAGGAAACCTCCGCAGCACGGGGAGAACATGCAAACTCCACACAAACAGGGCCACAGTGGGAATTAAGTATAATTTATATATTAATTTAGTATTCTTCCCCCTTTCTTTTAGCAATCTAAATTAGGACTAGCATTTCATTTTTGAGCACTCACACTAAATAAACAGGGTACACTGGTGTTGATTCCAAATCCACCTGTGTCCAATTGCATGCTTGGACAACAAGTCCCTCTGACTTTGGCAGGTCTCACAGCTAAAACAGTAGATCAGATAAGTCCTGTGATTATTTGTACCAGGGAACTGGCCATGAAGCTTTGAAAGGAAGTTGCTAGGAGGAAAAAGATGGACGTGACTAAACATCACCAAGATCAGGCCAATTTGAGTGCTCAGGACAGAAGGGCAATTGTCATTAAAGGCCAAGTTTGAAAATCTGAGAGCATTTGGAATAAGATTTTGTGGTCTGATGAGACTAAAGTTGAGCCATTTGGTGTAAACGACCTAAAACACAAATCCAACTCAACAAAGGCATGGCTTCAGATAAAGGAGATCAACATTTTGGAATGGCCCAGTCAGAGCCCACATCTAAATCCTATTAAAAAACAATTTAAAAAACAGTGGATTGACTTTGAGGCCGCTGTGTACAGGAGATCCCCTTGCAAATTTGCACCTCTGATGTTTCACTTAACTTGGCAAGCAATAAAAGCTTGCAGAAAGCAGGCTCTATAACCATAGAGATGTAAATATCAGTTCGTTATCCGTTCTTAGCTGATACACAAAGCTAGGATACTATTATTGTGTCAAAAATGGAAAAAGGAGGATATGAATTGATATAAATTGAAATGTATATAAAAAGTTTTACAGAGGACACTTTTCCAGAAGGGACCAGTGTCTTTTGAGAAGATATATCCTGCTGTATCCGTCCTGAAATGACCTTAACATTGTGATCATCATACGGAGTCATCAAAGATACTCAGCGTTCCTTTGATGACGGGATGGAAGACATGAAACAAAAGGCATAAATTTACAGGTATCATTCGTATTCACTTGAGTTATAGAAGTGTTCACAATCTTTTGCTGCATAATCATCATGCAGGACTCCTGACACCTAGAGGCATGAATTATTATTATTATTATTTTTTGCTGATGTGGTCAGGCTTCAAGGGAGACATCTTAGCTTTAATCATACAGCTGTACTGAAGAGCATTACTTGCACTATAATTATAGAGATGATGTTAGTAAGAGCAGCAGCCAGAGAGCACTCTAACTACTGGTGTGCGCTTCTATATAGGCAGGTTTTAAGAACTTTCTTGAAACTAAAAACAGAGACGGTGCATTTTCTTTACTTGCCACTACATGTGTTTGTTTTTGTTTAGGGACCTATTTGCATTGCCAGCAATCCTGATCAGGAAGTAACAAAAAAAAAAGAAAAAGAAAAAAAAAAGAAAGAAATATCAGAAGACTATAGCATTAGAGATGTGCATACACGCATTAGAGAGGACTAGCGATAGAAATATCAGTATAGTTTTGGTAGAGGAAGGTCTGGGATATTATCGTCCCTACACAATGTTACATTGCCACGATGCCTAGTGACATTATCGCCAATTACATTATATTACTAGATCTGCCAACTGTTATACATTTTTTCCCTTGAAATGCTACAAAAACACTGTACTGCGCTAGTGTTACAGAGTTAATGGGTTATTGTTTAGGTGCACTGCATTGTGGGTATTGTAGTTTTGGGGGTGGGGTTGGGAACATGAGTGTTCATGAGCTGCAGGGAGAGACCGTGTTTCTCGCAAGGCCGAATATTTTTCTTATTTTTGTCTGTGGAAGTAAAACTGAATGGAATAAACACCACCCATTATAGCAGCTCTCAGAGAACAGCTGTCAGAGCCTTCTGAGCCCGGTGTGGAGGCGCAAAAAAAAAAAAAAAAATTTCAGGAAAGGTAACACAAAGAATGAGTTATCACTCAAAAGTGCAGTCTTTATCTCTTTAAGTAGAAGATGAGTCAATCAACATGCGAATCTGGAATGATCTGCACGTTTTGGGAGCTTTCTGATATTAACAGACACTTCCTGGAAGCCCCACCCGCTTTCCCCAAACTCATCCCTCACGTTCTCTCACGGTAAACGGAGAAAGAACATTTGACATCAGTTAACAATATTTATTAAAATGCGGCTCTCGTGCTCCTGATCAACACTGTAAACAGCTTCAACAGTGAAAATGTCGACCACCTGAACATTAAATTATGCCGTTATTTTTTTTTCCTAACTGTTTACTGTGCATTACTGCAAAATCGTTAGTGTTGTGCTTTTGTGATTACATGACTACGCCGACCCTACTCTCCTTAAACCTGAAATGATGGAAATGTTTGTTTCCCTGCCTCTTTAGGCTAGTGGTTCTTTACAATTAAACCATTTACGGCAATATTTTGAACTGGAAATAGCGATCAGGAAAAAATTAAATAGTGCACAAATCTACGTCCAACATTTGAACTAAAAGGCCACTGGTTGGAGTCAGTTACAATAATTCAGTATAAACTGCAGTCAAATATTTCAGTTGTCTGATATTATACATTAAAGTTATATATTAGCGTCAGCAAATTAATACACACATTTAACCTTCATTTGCACCCATTTCCATCACTGGTTTTAGAATAGGAGAGGGTTACATCGTGTAGTTTGGGTCTTAGCTCAACGGTTTCAATCCAGACAGGATGGAGACACTGGAGCGTTGTCTGGGGTTCAGTTGACTGTTTTTGCTTTACTCATGGATGAGTATGTCCCAATCAAAATAACCTTTTGAACAGGCGAGTTTCAAAATATCGTGCAGTCACTTAAGTAAACAGAGAGGATCAATATGGAATCAGTCACGTTGGGGCTTGTGGATAGGATATAAATTTGTAAGTCACTTTCATAATAGTCAAACCCTCACCCATATGTCGTAGTTATATATCCAGGAGGCAGCATATAAATGCAGTGGGGGGGGGGGGGGGGGGGTTCTTTGTTTAAAAAGATCTGCGCCAGATCAACTTAGGTTATAAGGGCTCTCATAAAGGTTCCACCTGGTTCTTTTAGGATCTAGAGACACAACTGCAGTTTTTAGTTACAAAGGGACAAAGCATACTGCAGGACAGTTGTCATACTGCAGTTGGCATACTGCAGGACAATCAGTACACTTACATGAACAACAACAATCCAATATTAACCCGATTAAGACAATACTCTGATTAAGAAACTACCATGGAAACAGCAATTTTTTTATTACCTTAATATGACTAAAGTCATACTCGAAGTAAACACAAATCGAATTAAGACGTGTGGAGTACTCCTGTTTTAGTCGCATTATCGACATGCATTACAGACATTTACACACCTTAATCACACTATTAACATCCTGTGGGAGTTTTCACCGCATTTTGTGATAGGACACGTACACACACGGCAAACAAGAGAGCATGGCTGCGTCCCAAACCGCATACTTACCTACTATACAGTAGGTGAAATACATGTATCTCAGCTACTATATAGTAGGTAAGGACGCGGTTTTGGACGCAGTCTACGGTTTTAAGCAGTTGTCTATTTGCACATACAGCATGACAAATAATTAACCGCAGTTGAAGCTTTCGTAAAATTAAAAATGAAACACCCAAAACTGTATACGGTACCATAACGAAGACGAACCGTATGTCGATACGTGAAATTCTGGAGGGAACATCGGACGGCGTGGCGTGGTGATATAATGACGTGTACTGTTAATCGATCTATGTTCTATAACATGTAAAACGGGTACATGAAAGGAATAATCTAAAAGCGACTCATGTAAACACCTTAATCACAATATTGTCTTATTCAGAATAAGCTCAATAATTAGATTACTGCTGTCCATGTAAACGTAGTCAATATTTTAGACATTACGTAGCGACGGGGTTAAGAGAGCAAGTAGTGGCCATCATATTGGAAATCAGAAAAGACTGTTGTGACGCTAGATAGATAGGCGGAGGGACAATATTATTTATATTTATACACACACGGAAAATCACTGGGGTCAAAGGCAGGAATGAAGCAAATATTATTATTAACAGCTTACTTCCCCCCAACGAGTCTTTATTTATTATACGAGAATAGCACGATGACTTAAGAGCATTGTTGTAGTCAAATAATAATGTTCATATATTTGTTAATACACAGTTAGCAAGGCCAGATATTTATACTGATGCCGTTTGGCTGCAAGAGTGCCCAGATCTTTTGTAAACCAAGGAGACGATTTAGTAAAAGAGATGAAATGCTCTTTCAAGAGCGCAACCTGGTCCAAGATGGAAAAATACCTACTGCGGAAAGAATCAACACAGATGACCAGTCACTGACAGAGCGGCCAGTTATAGACTTGATGGAGTGGTGCTCACTTTTTCTGCGCAGCAGAACTACCAGGTTTGTGTGATATAACGATTTAATAGTCGCTACATTAGTACATTACTTTCAGTGACATTTACTCCGAATACATTAGACCACCAGACCTGTCAACTTTTACACAGGAGCGCAATTTAACGTCCGAGTACGCTAGTGCGAGTCATCACTCAAAAATACCTCACTGTCATTTATAGCTGGACCTTCTTTTGTATACGAGTCTGATGTACGAGTCAGAATCCTGCCTGACAGTTCTGATGTCTGCTTTAAAATGCCATGTTTTCGATCAGTTTTACTTACGCAACAATTTTTCTTTAACAGCAAAGGCCTTTCAAAATATTAAGGTCAGTGCTTTCATTAAGTTCGAGGTGTTTTTTTTTTTATGTTTATGACTCAAATTCATTAAACTAAAGTAAGACAGTTTCACAAAAGGTCTGTGCGTCAAAGGTCTTTCGAAATTAAGTTCTAGATCTAAACAAATTACCCATTAAGAGACGGGACTACTTTTTGTGAATACCACAAAACCTTCGGAAAGCTTAATTAACCAGAATTACTTTCTACTGTATTGTTCCTTTGTTCAAAAGATTCTATAACCATATAGAAACAACCTCTGGTCAGACTCGTGGTCTCATATCAGTCATCCTAAAAGCTTTCGCTCCTAAGACAATAACGGATGTCTCTTTTTAATTAATGTCACAAATATACACAGTGTAAATGACTACTGCCTTAGAGAAAATCTAACCAAGAAATCCCCTTACAACTTCCATTATTAGGAAATTTCATGTACATGGATATTTGTTCTTTTGTCAGTACAGAGACCCATGTTGAAATCCCATATAATGCCAGTATATTTATGAAATATTTTTGACTTGCAAAATTTTTGTAAAAATTGCACCCACCATTTAGACCCCGAATCAGAAATATGAGGAGAGAGAGACAAAACAAACGGCAGGCAGGTAAGGAAACAAATATCTCAGGTCTTAAATGGTTAAATGAGTAGAGTTGAATAAGATTTGAATGATTTTTATTTTAGTTTATCAAATCTCTGCCCCCAAAACTTACAGCGGTGCAATTAAACAATATCACACAAGCAAGAGTGCGTTTACACTGAATATCGGCACGGCTGTGATTCGGCTATAAGCATCAGCAAGATATTCGGTATAACCCCACTCTTACTTGTGCGATATTGCTTTTATACAACAGTTCTAGAAACAAGAAATTACTATCAAGTGAGTGACATTTCAGACACAATATGGACAAATGTTCTGTTTATTTTTTTGCAGACATAGATCCTGAAGAAGCCAAACTCACTTTATAGCAGATCTGCAGCTAGTGCACTAGGGATGCAACTAACAATTATTCTCATGATTGATTAATCAGCAGATTTTTTTTCTTTGAGTAATCAAATTGGGGAGGAAAACATTCAGTACTATTTTTTTCCATTTATTGAAAATAAATTCCACAAACTGAATGTTGCAAACATAAACCCTCTTATATAAAACTTATGAAATTCTAAAACTTTAACAACTGTTTGTCCAATTATATATAAATATTTATAATTACATATCAATTTGGATTTTATATAGAAATTCGTATCTATATGTATAAATATACATACACACATATGCACACACACACACACATATATATATATGCACATACATATACATACACACACACACATATATATATATATATATATATATATATATATGTGTGTGTGTGTATGTATATGTATGTATATATATATATATATATATATATATATATATATATATATACATATATATATATATGCATTATTTTATTGGAAAAAAGCACATATAATTCAACTACAGTCCTAAATTAATAAAATCTAACTGCACCTTGTGGGTTCTGTTACTCACTGCTTTTACATATTATTTTACTTGTGTTTACTTTGATCATACCATTTTACTTAGACATTACAGATCTTACTCCAGCTACACTGTTTATCACCGCGTCTACACTGCAAATGAGGAGCAAGACGGCCTGGTTACGAATAGATCACTTCCGTTATAATAAACGACAGAAGTTACACTGCAAATACTGCATATAAATCACAAACTGGAATTAAACTAAATCGTTCAAGCCACACGCACCAGTTTCCCCAGCCCCTTAAACAGTGGAGCATTCTGGATATAAACATGTTTGTGCCCGTGCATCACTGTCGTGCTTACGTGCTACACAAGCTCCATTATGCAATGTTTACAGGTTACAGTCTTCTCCGCGGCATTTCATTTAAAATGCTACCCTGCCTTACGCCGCTGTCTGATGGTGACTGTGGCAACGTTGGGTACGTGCGTTTTCTGTCATACGCTGTCAACTGAGAAATGGCTCATACTTCCGGTTAGTAATTTTTTTTTAAAAACACCAGTGTTTCATTTGAGAAGACATGACCCCTCTAAAATTCATACACTAGACGATAGAGTACACAGTGCACAGGGTAAGTGTGTACTACGTCATTTGGGATACAACTTTAGTATTTACTCTCCAATGCGTGTTTTCGGAACGGAAGTAACTTAATCAGTAAATGTACCCCGTGCCGTGCACAGACCGACTTATTGATTAGTTGTTGCAGCTCTATAGCGCAAATTGATTTGCATATTCCTGTTAAAGGTACTGCCGGTGAAATCAGATTTCACATTTTAAGCCAAAAGTTATATTCCTGAAAATGATCATTTGCCATGTCCGCTGATGATGTTGCAAACTCTACTGTAGTAATTAGGAAGTGTAATTTTTACTTGGCGAACACAGACGAGTGGAGTGATGCACACAGTGAAACGTCGCAGTGCGGTTATAAGAAATGTAGTTACACTTGAAAAAACCAATCAAATTAGTGGCCCAAAACTAATGCCACTTTTCCACCGCACGGTACGACTCAACTCACTTTTGGGGGGGTTTTCCACTGTGGATAGTACCTGGAACTTTTTTCAGCACCACCTTGGTCGAGGTTCCGAGCGAGCCGAGCCCATACCAAATGTGAGCCACGCACTGAATGAGTAGGGAATTCTACTTAAGGAGTGGTTCTGCATTTTGCCTGAATAAATGTGTATAATCTAATACATACTTTGTGTACGGTAATATTCTATTAATTGGAAATTCTGCATCATTTATCTCATTACAGATAAAATTACAACAAAGGTTTCTGTCTTACAGATTACAACAATTGTAACAATATACAATACTGCACACTGTCACATCTCGCTTGTTACTGATTTCCAAACAGGCGTTTACCGATGTCACTCCTGTCGCGGCTGAATCTAACTTAGTCACATAGAGCACTACGTAGGTTCTAGAACACTGTTATTTTACATCCTTAATAGGGTCCGTGTTCAGTGAACAGAAAAGGCATTTGGAATACGGCCTGACCGTGTATTTATACAGGGCTTCGATGATACATTATTCCTGCGTGAAGGCGAGTGGAAGATGGCCCCCACGTTGACGCGGCACCAAACTGCAATGGAAAAGCAAGCTCAGAAAAGTAAAGCGAGCCGAGTCGAGTCGTACCGTACCATACCGTGCAGTGGAAAAGTGGCTTAAATGTTGTCTCACTGGAGTTACCATTAGCGAGGACTGTCATAACATCACTTAGTTAAAGCTCTATAAACATGCAACTTCTCCTCATAATGATTTATAATGAAGTGTTGGGGGGCGTGGCTATACAATGATTGATAAGAAGACAATACAAAAACACAAACATATATTCCAGACAGGAGGCCAGGTTTCCAAACTGAGGTAGGGAATAGACTTGTTCTGAGACCATGACTACCAGTTATTACTTTATCATTTCCACAAATACGAAATGAAGAATATTAACTATTGCACCTTTAACACTTTGTATCCCTTTATTTAAAACTAGACAGAAGCTTGGAATCGGAGACCAAAGAGAGAAAAAAATGCTTCCCTTGTGTGGGTTTGAGAAAGAAACAGACTTAAGTGAAAAACGTCAGAAAGTTGAACAGACTTAACTCAATTTACAAAAACATGCACAAGTGTAGTGGTGTGTGTGTGTGTGTGTTGGGTTCTTATGTCTTAAACGCACTTCCCGAACTGGGAGCAAAGATTCAGCCATATGAAGAAAAACAGCTCTCTTCCACTCGGATTATTTACCTTCCAAGAGTCGACAAACTTTCAGCACAAACAGTGCAGGCGGTTCACACAGTCCTCGATTTATTTGTTTGTCTGTTTGTTTGTTTTCTTTAATAGCGGGTTACACTGTAGCATTTCAGCTTGAATATCTGAAAGTGTTATCTTTTGATGAGCATTTCCTCAGAACAATGACGCGCACGAGACGGATTAAAGACGATTCATAAATCGTTACCTGGATCTTTGTTGCCAGAGTTGAAGTTGTTTTTTGTTGTTGTTGTTGTTGTTGGTGGTGTTTTCTTTTCTTTTCTTTCTTTCTTTCTTTTTTAAATGTATTTATTTTGTGCACCTTGGCGGTGAGCTCCACAAGCAGCGGTAGTTTTTTTTTATTATTTAAATAAATAAATAAAAAATAAACATCAGCAAAGGAAAGGTTCTGAATTATTTTCTCGCATTAAAAAAAAATCCCACTGACACTCACACACAGTGTCCTAATGGTGCTGTGAGAGGTTCAGAAACACGTAGGCCCAACGCCATTCCCCACCAGATTCCCCACTGCCTTGTGATTGGCTGTCTACAACAGCTGTAACGGGAAAATTCCCATTCTCAACCACTGGAGAGACCGTGGATACCTTCCTCAGTGAGAAGTCTGTAGGCTCTTCCTTCATATTCAACCCACGCACCTCCTCCTGGAGCCTCCTGGAGTACATGAGGAGGAGTACTAAGTACTACAGTCCCAATCCCACCCACAACCGCAGCTCTGATTGGGTGCAGAACCCGGAACGTCCCCGTATGTTAGCCCGCCTCAACCGCACTTCCATTGGCTCCCACTGGAGCAGGATGACGTCTAGGGATGTGAGAATGAGGAAGTGATCTTGGATCCGAAGTGGTTTATTTGTAGTTCTGTGTTTTTACAGCATTTTCATCACCTGTGTATATGTTGTCAGTGTGTATATAGTGTATATACATAGTGTATATTGTGTCCATAGATAGGGGAAATGAACACTTTTTCAGCCAAATGTAATTTTATTTACATTTAAGAATTTCTTTCTTGCAGTATCAGCATAACAATTCATAACACAACAATTTCTATAATTATAGGAATAAAGTACACTAAGCAAATGTCTCTGCATACTGTAGGGTTAGTAGTTGCTTTCTATATTTCCCAGTCTACCTTATTTTCCCGCTTCTTAAGATGTTTAATACGAACACCATTTAATGCGCATAAGTTCCATCAATGCGTCATTTACCCATAGCTGTGGTGTGTTTCATACTTCCATTCATGCATGCTGTCACTGTTCCTCACTCCACTTATTTTTAAAAATATTTTTATTTTTCAGGGCCTAAATAACAATTGTGTGGTCCTCGCCGACTTCTACAAACAAGCAAACAAATAACCTCAAACAAACCAAAGGTCACCAAAAAAAAAAAAAACATGACAGATTTTTAATATGCAGTCATTTTCCCCAAAAAGTAAACCAACAGTCATAAACCAGGTGGGAAAAAATAAGCACATCCTATAATTCAGTAACTTGTAGAACCACCTGACAGTTTATCAGGCTTTCACATCATTTTGGAGAAATTTTGGCCCACGCTTCTTTACAACGTTGCTTCAGTTCATTGATGTTTAAGAGCATTCGTTTATAAACAGCTCTCTTTCGATCCCTGGACCTGGCCATTTCAACACCTGATATTTTTCTTTAGCCATTCAGATGTTGATTTGATGATGTGTTTGGGATCATTGTCCTGTTGCATGACCCAATTTCAGCCCAACCTAAGCTGCTAGACAGATGGCCTCATGCAAGAAAATTCTGGTATAAAGTGGAATTCATCGTTGTCTCAATGGCTGCAGGTTTCCCAGGCCCCATGGCTGCAAAACAAGCCCAAATCATCACCCCTCCACCACCATGCTTCACAGTTGGTATGAGGTGTTTGTGGTGATACGCTGTGTTTCCGCCAAACATGGCGCTGTGCATGATGACCAAACAAACATCTCCACCTTTGTCTCATCAGTCCAAAGGATATTGTTCCAGAACTTTTTGTGGATTGTTCAGATGCAGTTTTGCAAACAAAGTCATGCACCATATTCTTTTTTTCTTAAGGACGCTGAAAAAGCAATACTTGTTCAGTCTTTTTCTGATTGTGCTGTCATGAACATAAACATTTAATGTGCTAACAAAGGCCTATAGTTCACATGATGTAGCTCTTAGGTTTTTAAACGGTCTGACCTTGGATTGAATTTGCTGGGACACCTACTCCTGGGAAGACTGGCAACTTGAAGGTTCTTCATTTACAAACAATCCTTCTCACTGTAGAATGGTGAATTTCAAATTGTTTGGAGATGGTCTTGTAACCTTTCCCAGATTGATGAGCAGCAACAATTGTTTCTGCGTGGTTATGGCTAGTGTTCCAGAACTTTATAGACATTGTCACACTTTTTGATAATTAACTAAACTTGTGCACTTCATTAGTAACACCTGGCTGCTAATTACTCTCTTAATGATTGTGGAAGTAGGAAGTGTGTTATTTTTTTACCCACCTGGTTTCTGAATGTTGGTGTACATTTTGGAGAAAACAAATGACTACATATTGAAATCTGTTGTGTTTTTTGTTGTCAGCTGAGGTTATCCATCTATCCATCCATCTTCAACCGCTTACTCCTTTTCAGGGTCGCGGGGGAACCTGGAGCCTATCCCAGGAGGCATCGGGCACAAGGCGGGGTACACCCTGGACAGGGTGCCAGTCCATCGCAGGGCAACCTGAGGTTATTTGATTCTTTATAGAAGTTGGTGAGGACCACACAATGGTTATTTATTCCCTGATAAATAAAAACATAGAATTGAAGTATTGTTAGCTGGCTGTGCTCACTGTAGCCTCAGATTCCTGTTCTCGGCTTGCAGGTGTGGAATTTGATCTTCGGCTGTGGTAGCCTACCTGCCTCACGGTTTGACATGTTGTACATTCTGAGGTGTCTTTCTGCTCACCACAGTTATATGAGTAACCTTCCTGTCAGCTAGAACCAGTCTGGCCATTCTCCGGTAACCCCTCTCATCAATACGCAGTTCCAGTAATCAGTTTAATAGGATTTTTATTTTTATTTTTATGAAGAGTACAAAAGAAAAGACCTTCAGAGAAGCTTTGTAAAAAAAAAATTCTGCTTACACACAAACTATGTACTTTATTAATAAAACTGCAGGATTAGTGGTGTAGCCTGCATGTCACTGATGTATTTCATCAGTGGACTCCTTACTCCTTACCCCTCCTAATGCATGGTGCAAGCTTTTTGAATTAATACAATACAAATTATTATTATTATTATTATTATTATTATTATTATTACTACTACTATAATGATTAAATATAGGCTATAATGACTATTTGTAACTAGTTCTAGTCATTTTGAATAAATTACTATGTACCATATATACAGTATAACTATATACTTTACACATATTGTAAGGCTTATATTCTAACTATAATGGTGTTAAAATGAACAGAGCTGATTCAGAGATTTAACACAGGCAGGTAAACAATTACCAAGCAGTAAAACACTGTACAGTTATGGTACCTTACTTAATTCACACCTAATTCCCCATTTCTGTTACGTACCTCCAGATTTTGGCTTTTCCAGGTGCTGTTGCTCTTTTAAATAATATATTTTGACTGGCATAGGTGTAACTCAAAATACCTTATAACTGGTGATTTCCAGGTGGTTGGGATTCATCGACATGCACGAGAGTACAAGGAAAATCAGTGTTTCTGAAATGTTTGTACATCTAGTGGAAATTTTTAGTTTGGTTTCACACATGCAAACATTTACACATAAGGTTTATTAAAAGACTGATATTAGGCCAAATGTATCCAGGAGTTCTACATTGTTTGTCTTTTCCAGAAACAGCTCCACACCCTAACAGTTACAGTACTTGCATTATATGCAACAACAGAAGCACACAGCAGGATGTGAACTAGATACTAGACACTAGATAGGCTTTGTGTCCAAGTAAAGAAAATCTCTGGACTACACAGCTTTCAAAAGGTTTACTTCCAGGGTTTGCTACACTTTTTTTATTTTTTTTTTTATTTTTTATTTTTTTAGTAGCTGACAATGTTTTTCTTTCATTAGGTTTATGAAAAATAAAAAAGTCAAAATATTTAAAATGCCATGAATCACCATTGCATTCACAAAAAAACAACAACAACAACTTGGACTCCTTGGAGGTTGGAAATTGACAGTAAACTATGAAAACTTGCATAACTTGCAGCTTGCCTGTTGCCAAGATAATCAGATCCTTTGCCAGCTTACACCAGGTCCTACTCGGAAGTGCTACTCCCTACCAATAGGAGCTGTTATAACTATGAGCCCTTTCTGGAATGTTTAAATTATGATATATTTATTAACACTCATATGAAGTGTCAGCCAAATTGCATTATGCATAGCGAAATTGTTCAATGCTTTATATCCACACGGTATCATATGTTAATGAATATGTTTTTACATGGTTGTACCATTTAACATACACAATAACATTATACTGTAATTTTGCATCTTGAATGTCTTGAGGCAGCACTATTGAAATGAATGTGAATTTCCTGATTCTTACAAGAGGAGAATATAAAGGAATATTATATAATCTTCACTTTCTTTTTGCTTGTTGGTGGCTCTATGATAAAGGCTTACTAAATTCCTTCACTATTTAGTAATATGAATATAATGATTCCTCAAACAGAAATATTGAGTCATTCAATAAATAAATTACTGCAGTATGTGCATGTGATTATGCCTCATAATTTTACATACATGTGAGATTTGGGCCACATCAATTAATGTACAACAGAATTTTGCCACTCTTTTTGCTTGCACAGTGTAACCCATGAATTGATCACTCGTTCAAGATATCAGCATTTTCACTGCCGTTTATAATCATGAGTAGAATAAATAATGGATAGTGTAATAAAGTGGACTTACACGTGGACTTTGAACTGCATCATGGGTTAATTGATCACATTGTCATGGCAACGCTGTTCATAATATTGCCATTTCTTTTGCAATTTTACACCATGCTGACCAATTTTGATAGTATTCTAATTAATCCTCAACAATGGATCACTAATCCTATGTGTATGTAATTATATCCCTTCATTTAACAGGCATGAAAATAATCTGATGAAACATCTAGGAGGAGAATTGAAAAGTTTGGTTTATAATCCTGTCCAGTTGGTGGCACTATGAGAATGAGTCACTCAGGTCATTTACAGGTATATTTGACTAGTCTCCATCATTTAACATACATATCAACCACATCACACAAGGTAAAGTGGAATTATGCCACAACTTTTCTGTTTGTTCCTTATTTGATCGAGTTGACATAGAAATACCATTTAAGCTATAGAATCAAGGATATCTTGCTGACCAAATTTGGTAGGAATCTGATTAACAGTGTATGAGGAGGATCTAAAAGATTGTTTAATAATGAATCATTGTAATGGGCAATTTGCTTATGCCTCATCACTGAACATACATGAGGATTTTGTGCCACATTGCGTAATGTACAGTAGAGTTAAGCCTCACTTCCTATTTGCGTGGCATGACAACACTGTTTGAGAGACCAAAAATGGTATGACTGGTATGAATCTGATGAGGAACGTTCTAGGAGGATTATTTAAAAGCTTGGATACTGTCAAAATGCACATAATCCAAAGTGGCTGACTTCCTGTTGAGTTAATGAATGTGACGGTGAAATTTGGTTGTCAGCTAATTTCAGTTTGATTGGACATGTGGAGTGTGAGTGTGTGTGTGCGTGTGTGTGTGTGTGTGTGTGTGTGTGTGTGTGTGTGTGTGTGTGTGTGCCTGCTCCTTCCTTCAGATTGTTGAGACCTGATGTCTAAGGTTTTCTTGATTAGTTTCATTCATACTGGTGGTATTTTGTACAGGATTGTGCCTACAGACTTACAATGAAACCACTTGGTAAGAGGCACCAAGAAGAAGAGCTGAACTGTACTGTATTTATTATAATATGAATATGACATCTGTGTTTGTTTGTTTTCTGGGCATATACCATAGTTTTTAGAGAAATGAAACAAAATTACATTTGAAAAGCCATTTACAGTGGGTCTAAGAAAATACAGTGTTTTGATTATATTTAATGCCACTGTAGTAATTTGTTGGTTTCTAATTGCTGTTTATTTACAGAAAATACTTTTTATAGGTTTTGCGCCAGTATTTTACAGTAAAATGGCTGTAGTTATTGAAAAATGCTGATTTTATATAAATATTTATATATGTATATATATATATATTTACATGAATATACCATACTAATTTGATTAACCTACACATTTTATCCATATAAATGTAATTACATATACATTATTAATTATACATTATATATGTATAAAAAAAGATTAATGCTGAAGTCTAGGGGTTAAATACAAATAACAAATAATAATAAAAAAAACACTACTGCATGAGCCTACAGGTGAAATTCTAAGCACAAATAAAATAACAAAATAACAATAAAAATGATGATGATATTAATAATAATAATAATAACACTAATAATAATATTGGACTAATGCTGGAATCTAGGTATTAAATACTTACCAGTGATACTTACTACACATTTTATGACGAATGTGAGGTGATGAACAGAGGTGGTGAGTGTGAGGTGAGGAATACGAGGGGGTGAGTGTGAGGTGAGGAATACGAGGTGGTGAGTGTGAGGTGAGGAATACGAGGTGGTGAGTGTGAGGTGAGGAAAACGAGGGGGTGAGTGTGAGGTGATGAATACGAGGTGGTGAGTTTGAGGTGATGAATACGGGGTGGTGAGTGTGAGGTGAGGAATACGAGGTGGTGAGTGTGAGGTGAGGAAAACGAGGGGGTGAGTGTGAGGTGATGAATACGAGGTGGTGAGTGTGAGGTGAGGAATACGAGGGGGTGAGTGTGAGGTGATGAATACGGGGTGGTGAGTGTGAAGTGAGGAATACGAGGGGGTGAGTGTGAGGTGATGAATATGAGGTGGTGAGTTTGAGGTGATGAATACGAGGTGGTGAGTGTGAGGTGAGGAATACGAGGTGGTGAGTGTGAGGTGAGGAATACGAGGTGGTGAGTGTGAGGTGAGGAATATGAGGTGGTGAGTGTGAGGTGAGGAATACGAGGTGGTGAGTGTGAGGTAATGAATACGAGGTGGTGAGTTTGAGGTGATGAATACGAGGTGGTGAGTGTGAGGTGGTGAGTATGAGGTGTTGAGTGTAAGGTGATGAATACAAGGTTTTTAAGATTATAGCTCTCTCATATATATTGGAATTAAACTAGAACAGATTCGGATGGGCCTCCTGATAAATTCCTCCTCAACAGGATTCACACGCTGCCTTCTATGAAGAATGGCTTCTTTGTTGTCCTCTTCATCCCTCCTCCTCCTCCGGCTTTGGACATGAATCAAAACATGGCCTAAAACATAAGGCTGACCAACCACACAGTCAGTTATGTTGACACTGACGCGAGGACGGGACGCAGGAGTAACAGAAGGGGGTGGGTTCGTCACAGTGGATGGTCTTCTTAAAGGAGACAGCCTCCTCACAGGGGTTGGTCTTATAGGAGATAGCCTCCTCACACCGGTTGGTCTTATAGGAGATAGCCTCTTCACAGGGGTTGGTCTTCTTATAGGGGATGTTCTTCTTAAAAGTTATGAGAATCTCAAAGGAGATGGGCTTCTAAAATGGGGTGTGATTCTCAAAGGGGATGGGCATCTTACTGGAGATTGCCATAGGAAAGGGGATGTGATTCGTAGAGCAGATGGGCCTGGTAAAGGGGATAGGCTTCTCGAAAGTTGTGGGCTTCTAAAAGACACCTCATGCTCATTACGACCATCTTACTCCTCCTCATGCTGGTCAGGCATGTGGACGTCATCCTCATAGTCACTGTCCACGGTGTTGTAGTGGAACTTGTCGGCAGCAAACTGCAGGTCAAATGACATATCCTCCCTCTGGCTTCCTGTGTCGAAAGAGATCGTGAGATAGAAGAGACAGTGAGAAACATCCGGACTTAATCATACATTTACCTCACTGCTCACTTTTTCCCCCCAAAAAACAGAATAAAATACATTTCTGTCTATTACCGTTTTTTTTTTTTTTTTTGCTGATCTCTAATGGTTCTCATCCCTTTTTTTGTCCATCTGTGGCTCCCCAAAAACTCTTCCCACCCTCTTTCTCCTAAATTACACTATACCTAACTTTATCACACACGATGGCTATGAAGAATAAAGCATTGCCAACCAGTTTCAAACCAAGCAACTTTATATTTTTGCCTAAGCTTCACTACACACTGGTCAGATTTATTACTGTTTTTATTTATTTATTGCTCAGTCAGCTGCATTTCCTCACAGCAGTGTGCTCTCTCTCTCTCTCTCTCTCTCTCTCTCTGTAGTGTAGGCTTTAACGCGTTCCACCCGAGTTCAGATCCGCCTTTTACTGAACTCACTCTTCTCCCTTTTCCATCACATATCAGATCGGAAAGGCATTTATCTTTTGAATATTTGAAACGTGGAAATGAAGTGCCTAACAACTTTAATAATAAAGTGTTTATCGGTTAGGGGTAGGTGTAGGAGGGCTTTATTGTCCCAATAAGGTGGCATCCATTTAATAATTTTACTAAATATAGTCATTTACACTCTGTTATTACTGCATCCTGTTAATGTACAACAATACTGAGGTGCAAATAGTATCTGCAATATTTATAAATAGCATCTAACAACTATTTGCACTTGTTGCTAAGAACTGCTACTTTTATATAGTGTAAATAGAATATATCACTATTTATTTTCACTAAGTGTAAAGCGCTGTTTCCTTCAGATAATGACACCATGTATAACCAATAAAAAGCATAGTGGTATTTTTAAAATCTAAACAGAATGATATAATTGGTCAAGGGATGATAGGGGGAATCTTTAATATGACTCAGGAACAACGAGTTGTCTCAGAGAGTGATTTGTTCATTTTTGACCGCGCATGCACTGCAACATCCCCATAGGTTCTGTACAGGAAACAGAAATGATTAGTTCATCTCTCGAGTCTTTGGGTTTGAGTCGTTCATTCATCACATCACAGCTCCACTGCATACAGTTTATTGGTCGGTCACAGGACGAACGAACGACTCGAACCCAAAGACTCAAGAGGTGAACTAATCATTTCTGTTTCCGGGGAACAGATGTGACAAATATGACGTGACAAAAGAATGATCGGATCGGGAGGTGAGGTGAACTAACAGACTGCATAGCCTGAAGAACCAGTTAAGCTAGTAATTAATCATTTCTGTGTCTCATCATTTGGCCTTGGCTGCATTAGCTTATAGTTTATTTTTTATTCCAAATGTGATCAACATTTGCGTAAGTACTAGATGTGTTGGGGGAATTTAACATTTTAATTATATTCTGCTGGATTTAATGAAATGACTCGAAAAAAAGATTTGTTCATTTTGCTGAACGAGATTCAAAGATCTGAGTCAGTAAAATGATCTGAACTTCCCATTACTAGTGTCCAGCAGCCTCTGAATTCTTAATCTGGGCCTGGTAGTCTTAAAGCTTCTTGATTATCTTGAGATCATCCAATGAATCAGTGATAAAAAAAGCACCTTTAGTGCTTGGACCCCTAATAATCCATCCATCTTCTATACCGCTTTATCCTTTTCAGGGTCACGGGGAAACCTGGAGCCTATCCCAGGGAGCATGGGGCACAAGGCGGGGTACACCCTGTACAGGGTGCCAATCCATTGCAGGGCACAATCACTTACACACATTCACACACCCATTCATACACTATGGGCAGTTTGGTCATGCCAATCAGCCTACCATGCATGTATAATAATAATAATAATTCTACCAGACACAATACAGCTCTTCACTTCCTCGGGCCCTAATAACATATAATGGCAAGTTTTTTGGAAAGAAAACACTATACGGTCAAAAGTTTGTGCACACCTGACCATGACACCCATGTGTCCTTGTTGAACATCCCATTCCAAAGTTGGTCTCTGCTTTGCTATTATAATGCACTCCACTCTTCTGGGAAACCTTTCCACTAGATTTTGGAGCGTGGCTGTTGGGATTTGTGTTCATTCAGCTACAAGAGCATTAGTGAGGTTGAGGTCAGGCGCTGATGTTGGGATGTCGAGGAGGCTCCAGTTCATCCCAATGGTGTTCAGTGGGTTAAGGTGCAGGACTCTCGACTTCTTCTTCCTTTACCTTCCTCCAACCTTAACGCACAGGAACATGTTTTTGCTCTTAGTTCCAGTGAACTGTAAGAAAATTGTAATGCTACAGCGTACAAAGACATTCTGTACAGTTGTGTGCTTCCAACTTTGTGGGTACAGTTCAGGGAAGAACCGCATGATGTTCAGGTGTCCACATACTTTTGGCCATGACGTGTAAGTGCTTCTCAAGTGTACAGTATTACAGTGTACCCTCTGATAAAGCAAACCTATCATTACTAGTGGAAAAGACACCATTTTGTCCCTTTGAGGACGCTAAAGCTGGTGTGAGTCCTGTCCCTTTAATTTTCCTACCGGGTTGTGTGTAACATGACTCCAGTTTCTTCTCCTCGGAGCTGCAGCAGCCCCACGGATGTGCTGACGTGTCGGCTTGTGTGTCAGGCACAGCGTGTGCGTTAACCTGACAGAATGACTGGAATCAATTCACCTTTTAATCTTTTTATTCTATTTATCTGCATATGTTTGTCAAAAACGTCGCCAGACCGGCGGTTCTCTGAGTTTAAAAGATGCGCAGATGACGAATGTAGCAGTAAGTACACAGCTAACCGGTGGCGTGTTTGAACTTTTTTTTTTTTTTACCCATTAATGTTAGTCGAGGTGGTGGTACAACATCTCCAAAGCTCCAAATAGAGCGTGTTTTATTTTGTCGTGATATTAATAATAGTCTACAGAACTCAGGCGAGAGTGTATTGTGTTTACAGTTTAGCTCTTTAGCTAACAGCAACAGCTAACTCAGAATTAGAATTTATTAAGGACAGGCTTCTGCTGGAAATAAGCTGCTTGTTTGGCTTTAGTTATTCACCCACATTTTGGTCCAGGTGTTACTCATGATTTGTTAAATTACTGCTCATGTTTACCAGAATTTGGGCTTATTCTAACCATTTGTTACTTTAACCAGCTGATCAGTAACTTATTTTGAAGAGCCACATTAGGTCTTGCAGCTCCTTGTGCAAGCTCAGTGTGTGATATCTGTTAAGTCCTTACAACACATGACTTCTTTTCACTGAATTTGTTTATCAAAAACACCAGTCTGAAATTTTATTTATTTGTGCTGACAGTAACATACTAAGACCATGCATATATATATATATATATATATATATATATATATATATATATATATATATATATATATATATATATATAATATAAAATAAAATAAAATGTCAAAACGATTTTGTTCATCCACCATGCTGCGGGATCGCTCTGAGGTTCTGCTGCCTCCAGAACAACAAAAACAACAGGTTGCTATGTCAAGTACACAGAAGCCGTGATCACGAGAAAACAACTTTTGTTATGTCAAGATCATGAGAAAATTTGTTCGAGTTCACGAAAAAACAACTTATTTTGTGATCACAAGAAAACGATAAAGGAAAATAATAATAACAATAATAATAATGTATGTCCTTTAGGGATTCCATAAAAATACACTTGTGACCCAAAAAATTGTGCTTACCTAAGGCATAAGCTTACCATGTACTTTGTAGAAGTGTCTTTTTCATCCAGAAGTATCTTTTCTTTCTTTCATTCTTTCTTTCTTTCTTCAGTGCTGCTTTGTCGGGGGAAAGCCTCACAGGACTTCGCTGGTCCAGACTGCCGTTTTCTGTCCTTTAAAAAGGGAGAGACTATATATGTGTACTATAAACTCTCGGGACAGAGGTCAGATGTTTGGGCTGGAAGTGTGAGTAAGATGGTTAATCATTCATCACTTGTTGTGTCGTGTGCACACTACGCTGTACGACTGGACAAATCACGCTGACATCGACGCTGACCCATATGCTGGCGATCAGTTGTTTGCTGGACACAAGTGTGAACACTACATGATTGCACATGAGTTGCACACACTTCGCACCTCCAAAACAAAGCATAACCACTTGCTCTGAGGACAGTTAACTTAAACCAAAGTTCGGTGTGAAAGGTGAACCAGCGTGTTAGTCCATTTTCCTTACAGAAAGTGTGCAAATGAATGCTCAATAAGATTGTGCATTTAAGCAAACATAAGGAGCCATTCATGTATAATTTTAATAATAAAATCTTTTTTTTTCTATGTAGACTTCCCTATACTATTTGTTAAATGAAGTCTAGCCCTAAAACTTTGAAATGCTCATTTGTTTATAGAGGTATGTTAATAAAACATATATTTCATACTTTAATTTGTGTCATTAGTAGGCATGGATGAAATGAATTGAACTGTAAAGCTTAGGACAGGCGACATAACAGTAGCAAGAAACTGACACTATTCTGAGACCTGTAAACAGATGTATGATTACACAACTGCATATTATTGTACTTTAGTAAGAACAAAAACTGCCGTTTGTGTTTTATTTATTTATTTATTTATTTACTTATTTATGTATTTATTTTAGGTTGGTAACAGCTTTGGCTATTTCCCAAAGGATTTTCTGAACATTAATCACGTATATACAGAAAAAGAAATAGAAGTACGTGCTGAGGTAGGTGTATTGTGTATTGCTGACCACCATTCATACACTAACATACAGTATGTACTATATGCAAGCTTGTTTCACATACACACTGTCAGTTAGTTTAATGTGCTGTATGAAAATTTGTAATAACCAATCACCCTTTTCTTCTGTGTCATTGCGATAGTTACTTAATATTTCCTGTTTATCATTTCAGTACATCAACATGGTATGAAATGGTTTTCGTAATAGCTTTCATGAAGAGATTTATGTTCTCCATGTTTTTATATGATATTATATTTTTCATATTATTAAACAATTTCGTAGAACTGGAGTTCATTTGGAAACAATGTTTTTCAGGAAACGGACTTTGTCTGCTTTGACACTGGACTAGATAAATTTAAAAGCTATGATATTGATGTCCTGTTAAGAAACTCGTTCTTAAATGAGGTTGATGAACCGAGCGACCAAACGGAAAACGTTCTGGACACCCTCAGTGAGGATGCCGATAAAGGCGGAGAGACGGAAAACGCTAGCGGGGACGTTGTAAATTCGGATTCGTTGCATACAGAAAGTGAAGCTGAACACAGAGTTGACACAGAAGATGATGGGGAATTGCCTGCTTCTGAAGCTGCTCAACTGCGATTGGAAACAGCAGCTTCATATGAAAGGGATAAAGACAGTTATGTTTTCAGTGACACTGGTGAAGATGTTAAAAAGAGTGTTGTGGATGATTCTGATCCAGAGCAAGCAATAGACAAAGACATGCCAGATGAGCCTTCACCTAAGGATGTTGGCGTTTTACAGGAAAGTGACCATACAACACGAGTAGAAGCCTTTTCCAAGTTAGAAACTACTTTAGGCAGAACTTTTGACGCTGTTACCTCAGATGATGAAAACACACAGAAGGTAACCCCCTATGATGATGAAGATCAGAGCAATGACTTGGTCGAGCAACCAGGTGAAATAGAAGAGGAAAGTGTGAAAGAGCCTTCACTGATATCTTTTGACGAGAAGCCCCAATATATTGAGGACAATGTTCCTGATGCAGCTGAGTCAGAAGATGAACACGCTCCATTTCAGAAAGAAGAAATATCTCTCAGTGAGGATGCTGCTAAGGATGGAGAGACGGAAGAAACTATCAGGGACGTTGTAAATGCAGACTCGTTTCCTACAGGAAGTGAAGCTGAACACAGAGTTGACACAGAAGATGATGGTGATTTGCGAGATTCTGAAACTGCCCAACTGCCATTGGAAACAACGACTTCATATGAAAAGGATAAATACAGTTATGACGTTAAAAAGATTGCTGATGGTGATTCTGATCCAGAGCAAGCAATAGACAAAGACATGCCAGATGAGCCTTCACTTAAGGATGTTGGCGTTTTACAGGAAAGTGACCATACAACACGAGTAGAAGCCTTTTCCAAGTTAAAAACTACTTTAGGCACAACTTTTGACGCTGTTACCTCAGATGATGAAAACACACAGAAGGTAACCCCCTATGATGATGAAGATCAGAGCAATGACTTGGTCAAGCAACCAGGTGAAGTAGAAGAGGAAAGTGTGAAAGAGCCTTCTCTGATATCTTTTGACGAGAAGCCCCGATATTTTGAGGACAACATTCCTGATGCAACCGAGTCAGAAGATGAACACGCTCCATTTCAGCCTTCGGCCTCAGTTGAGGCAACAACGGATGACAACATGTGGTCTACTTTAGGGGACAAGGTTTTTAAAATTGTAAGTGGAGGTGAGAGGACGGGTGTATCTGATGGCGGCGATGACGACGATGACGACGATGATGATGATGATGATGATGACGACGACGATGATGATGAGGAGGAGGAGGATGAAACTCACTCTAAAACAACTGAAAAAGGTTCAGATGAGCTTCAGTCCAGTTTGGTTCCTGACTCAGATACAAGTGAAGTAGCAGATGAAATGAAACCCTCCATTAACGACTCTGTAATGAATTCATTAAGTGACAACAAATATGCTGAAGTACAGGAACAAAATGAGGATAAAGAATTAGAAGAGATTAAGGACAAGTTTTTAGATCCGGATGAGACCTTTATTGATGCTGTTGAATCTGAATATGATCCTCCAGCATCACCGTTAGAAGATGTAAAGCCAGTGTTCGACAAACCCATCGAAAAAAATATTTTGAAGCCAATCCCCAGTGAAATAGAGCCAGACAAATCTGAGGTTCTCTTCAAGGAAGGTGCTCAGAGTGTACCTGAGCTTGATAAACAGACAGATGAACAAATAGACACAGTTAAAAAAGAGATTATCAATTTATTTAAAGAGACACTGAGAACAGAAACAAGTCAACCTGACATTGATGAGGAGGTAGAGGAAGAGGAAGTTGAGCAGCTGCTAGAGGATGAAAATGCTATATTGTCCACTAAAACAGAGTTCACTGATAAAGCTGAGGAGCTAGAAGAATCCATTCAAAACACCAACCTTGAAACACAGTTAGAAAAAAATGAATTAACCACGCCTAAACAGCCACATGACAACAACACACTCGAACAAACAAATGAGAACACATCAGAACAGATAAACCATGATGAGAAAACTGGCATGGAGACATTGTTGGACATCTCAGTCTCCTCACCTGATAATGAAATCGACAGTAATGGTGCAGATAAACTTCGGAAGGATTCTGCCCTCAGTGACGAGCTGGAGTACAGTGACAGTGTGCGGAGACTCACGCTTTTAAGAGAGCACTTTAAGGACAAAGAGATCAAGCGCATTTTGCGGCACCTTAGCATTAAAGACCTTTACAAGGTTGAAGCGATGTTCACTCATTTGGATGATCAACTGAAGTCTGCCAGGCAGTCTTACTCAGAGAATACTGAGGGCCTGGAGCATGCACTGGAGAGTATCGTAGAGGTTACAGAAAATGCCATACTTGATGAGGTTGACAAAATGCTGGATGCTCGGGAGCAGAGGGCACAGGTCCTTGGACACAAGATTGACCAAGTCATGATTGACGAGGAAGCTGCTGTTTTGGATGACTTTCAGGAGTTTGCTTTTTATCTGCATCAGAAATACAGTACCAGCATCATGTTAGAGAAGGAGAGCCAGTCACACTTTGAAATGGGTAAGTCTTATCCTTGCAGGTAATTTGCAAGTCATTCTAGTCCATGTTGTCCACCAGGGGCACAACAGTGCAAAAAGTATAACCGTGTGTTCTCCTAACATCTATGCAGTATACATCAGAACAAAATATGTGGTTTACAGAAATAAGTAGTTTAGCCATCCTTATATCTAAAAAAGAGAAAAGCATAGGTGGGATGACAAACCAAATTTAAAAAATTAACATTAAATTAAAAAAAAAAAACCCTCTTTTTGTTACTAAACTGTTAATACGTACAGCAGCCTAATGAGGTTTTCAGCTGCTCACTTGGTGTGCTTTTGTGCTCTACGTTTATGTATTTTTCAATATTAGACCTCTAGTCATGGACCATGAATTACCTGAAATGTAAACTTGACAAAAATGTGCTTTGTGAGCTCATGGTTCAAAAAGACCATCATACCGACGCTTGTTGTGTAGCAGAGAACGTGTCCGAAGAGGTGGAAAATCCAGTGGAAACCATCCCATTGACCGAGGTAACTGAAACTCCAGAGGTTCATCAAGAAGCCAGTGAATTGTTCAATGCGAACAGTCAGGAAGACGAATCCCGTAGCAAGGACGTGGGGCCTGGTGAAGATGGTGGGCATTTCAATAAAAATGAAGACATTCAAGCAGCCTTTCAAGACACATCAGAGATTCAGAGAGGACCACAAGCTATTCTGGAGAATCCTTCAGATATATTAGGATTTGAAATTGATCCATCTTCAGGTTGGTGTTTTTTTTTGTTTGTTTGTTTTTTAAAAAAATTGTTTTTATTTTTATTTGTTGCTTAAGGTGGAATAACTCTTTAATTGTTTAGATAACATTTTATTGTTTCACTTATCAGATTCTTTGGACTCTTCACGGGCTTCTGATTTTACTGACAATAACGCAAACTATGACCAAGCGAGCACATCGACCTCGGATCATGCTAGGGACTTCTTTCTTCTTGCATCTGAATTTCTTGGCGTGTATGCAGAAATAGTAAGTAACTTTTTTTTTTATTTATTTATTTTTTTTAATTATGCTGCTTTGTAGTTTAACATCAGCAGTTTTAATATGTTGGGCATCGTTTGAAATTGGGGATAATTCCCTTTATCACGTAGAAAATGATGCAAAGGGAATGTGTTTACCTACGTTCGTCCAGAAAGGCCACGTGTTATTTATTTATTTTCTTATTTCTCTTGTGATCTCGCAGTAACAAAAGTGATTTTCTGAGATATCGCATCGGTAGCATACTAGTATTTTAGCGTTGAGGCCAGCGAATATATACACTGTCATATATTGGTATTATGGCGATTCTGAAGTAATTAAATCCTATTTCTAAAGATTTTGCTCACTGTTGGTTTTGTGAACCACAAACCATTCAGGCGGCATCTCATAAACATCATGCGGTAACCATGGAGACATGCCAGTCCCTCAAGCTGGCTGGCAAATGAGACTGGTCACCTGTTCAGGATCACTGTAGATTTGCATTCTCAAGTGACAGACATTAATTTGGAAATTTTCTGCCACTGACAAACACACAGCTAGCTTGATTGATTGATTTTATTGATCCGGAAGGGGACATTTGGGGAAAAAATACAATCGGACGCCAGATAATCACCTAAGCTCAGGCTCGAACCCTGGAACTGTAAATCAGCCGCTCTACCACTGCCAGCTCTACAGGGTGGGTCTCATGTCAGTCGCGTATAAATATATACTGTCCCTGCTGGGAAAATCAAACAATAAAATTAATGGTTTAAAGTCCAAATACCATGACAATCCATCAGCTATCCATTAAAACCATTGCCATTAACATTATTGGTCCTTAATGGTATCCAGTAGACATGACATGCCACTAATAGAAGGCACCAAATTACCAGTAGAGACCCACAGGGACCGTTAGTTTCCATTAATACCAATACAATTCCCATTAAAACCGTTACAAATTCTATGAGGGTTTCTATAGGTTTTTTTTCTTCAGCAGTCATTATCGCGAGATCACAAAAACAACAACCACCTATGGGCTTCCGTAGTTTACTGCTGAGCGCGCCGCCATGTTGTTTTGACGTCATGTGTGTTTATATCCGAGAGATCGTGCGTGTTATATGTGCACGTTTCTAGAGTTCCAGACTTGCAATTCCGACCTGAATGACCGTTTTCATTGCACTTTTTTAAACCTGTCGGAGGCGTGTTTTTATTATTCATTTATTTTTTTGGGTCCGAGTTCGACTCGTTTTAGACAGTACTTTTTTTCCGGCTGTATTGCGTGACGTAATGATGAGGTTTTCGGATGTCGACGTGTTGTAGAGTGTAGGGTTGAAGTACAGACTTTAGTTGTGGCTTTCCAGACAGTGTTTGAGCTTTCCAGGGCGGAAATAAACACGTTATATTCAGAATATAAAGCTCGTAAAGACTCGTGGTTTGAGCTGCATTAGTTACAGCACAATCCCGCTTATGCTCATGTTCAGTTTCAGTTTCAGGAGCTGACAGGTTTTGATATACAGACTGGCGGCTTAGCGGTATGAAGTTAGCTTAGCCGGAAATTTAGCGTGCTGTGTTCGCGAATGTCTGTGAGAGCCGAAACAGAAATGGAGTCGGATATAAGCTACACTTCTTCTGATCAGTCCGGAGTGCTGGACCTGTGGACGACTGTTTCTGTCGTGTTTCTGTCGGGATTTCAGGAAGTACGTGTTCTCTCTCTCTCACTCTCACTGCTGCGGTTCACAACACCTAGCTAGCTATACATGAACTGAGCTGCGTGTCCGGGGTTTATAACAACGAGTGATCTCAGTCAGAAGCTCATTTTTAAACATTGCTCAAAGTTAATCTGCCGAGAGCTTCATGTGAAGAAAGGCAGCAGTCTAAAACCTCTAACTGTGATGTGATATGCTAGTCAGAGCAGAAGTGTTACTAGCGTGTATGTTTACAGTTACAGCTGTAGTGTTTACTGTCGTGTAGCAACTACGTGTTTCATCTATAATCTATATCATTATAATGTACTGCATTAGGGCTGAAAGTCCACTGAACCTGGTGTGTGTGTGTGTTGCTGAGTGTTTGCTTAGGTGAAATGGTTCTCAAAGGCATTTGTCCTTTTTAAAGTCCCCATGAAACCAAAATGTAAAACTTTAGTGGCTTTTAGTATGAATATTTTCACCTTAAGGTTATCTATAAGCTGGTGAGCTCCAAAACAATGACAGAATCCGCATTTAGAAGATGCACGCATTCAAAACGTACAGTCTCTGCCTACCACTGATACGGCTCAACAGTTTTGACGACGTCATTCTGCACTTTAGTGTCACGGCAGACTTTCTATCCAATCACATGCTCTCTAGAATCTGGGGGGGCATGATATGTCCCGCCCTGACTTTCTGTTTCAGTGGAAATTACGTGAACATGTCGAATAACATGGCACGTTTCAAGTCACTTCATATGGACTTTTAAATAATATCTATTATCACGTGTTTTTAATTGCGTCGGTCAAGGGTCCTTTCCAGAACCTTCACACTAACTGTTCCTCAGAGGTGGAATGAACTTCTAACCAAAGTTCGGAACCGCAGAATCTGTCACTATTTAAAAAAAACAAAAAACAAACAGTTAAAGTTCCAGCTCTTCCGTGAACACTTAACTAAGCCCTAAAATACCAACCCCTACATTATTTTATTTTATTTATTTATATTTATATATTTTATATATATTTTATATATATATATATATATATATATATATATATATATATATATATATAAAATATTAAACTTCCTCTGGCTCTTGCACCTCTACTCTGTGCACTTTGCTTTTCTAGAACTCAATTATAAATCTTGTATGGTAGCACTACTTGTATTGTTCTCCACTTGATATATCGCGTAGCTTGTATTTCCTCATTTGTAAGTCGCTTTGGATAAAATCATCTGCTAAATGAATGAATGTAAATGAATATATTTTGTTAACACTAGCCAAATGAAAGCGACCAGTTTTTGAAGTGAAATGAAATAACAAACCAGCACTTTTGTGGTACACAAGACCAAAGAGAGAGAATATATTTCCACTAACATATGTACAGTAAAAGTCTCCATTTTAATTCCCTAAACTATGATTGATACGAGTCTGGACCTCTGCTCCACAGTGCGTTTAATTTTACATACCAGTACTGCTGTCATGTTTCACTATCGCGGATAGCTGAATATTATTCGTTCATTAACTCTTACAGGTATTGAAATATTAACGTTAGACAGAAGGCACCCTGCTGGGGGAAAAAAACAAACAAAAAAAAAACAATAGAAACCAACACTTAAATTCTAATGGTTTCCACTAAAATCCCATTATAAACCATCAGCTAACCATTAAAACCATTATTATTATTGGTACTTAATGGTAACCACTAGACATGACATGCAATCATGATGCAATAGAAGGCAACAAATTATCAGTAGAGACCCGCATGGACCGTTAGCGTTTCCATTGAAACCAAAACAATTTCCCATTATAGCCATTCAAAACATTACAAATTCTATGAGGGTTTCTGTTTTTTTTTTTTTTTTCAGCAGGGTAGTAATCAGAAATGGTTAGTTACAGAATATCTAATTTCAGATAACTAGTGATTGTGAGTGATGAACAGTCTGGTTTGATGTATTGGGTTGAGGATATTCCGAAAATTGAGATGTGTGAGATACGACCCGGAAGTTAGTTTACTAGAGTAGGATACCCAAACATCAGCCACTCCAGCTGAAAACCCTTGTCTTCTTTCAGGGTGCATTTGTGTATATTTATATCTTAAACTCACTGAATGTTGTATGCTTACCATTGCGTTTAGCCCTGACCTGAAACAAACGTACAGAAGGTTATGCTTTGATGCTTTTGCTACACAGACATGCCACATGTGTTGCATCTGGTGCGAATTGTAGATAACTACTTTGACCATTTACGACACTATGATGAGATGGAAGCACAATTTCCTAATCCTGAGGTCAAAGTTAATAATACTACTCTGAAGAAGAAAAGCAAATCGATCTCAGTGTTTCAGCTGTTTATCATATTTAAAAGTAAAAAATCATAACCATTTCAGGGTATGGCCAACTTTACAGATTGAAACGTCAAAGTTTTTGTTGGGGGAGGTGACTTTAAATGCAGATATTATAAATATTTATCCAGGATTGTCTCTTCTGCCGGACTGTAATAGCGTGAGCATGCATTATGTAAGGATTACACATTGCATTTATACATTTGAGTGCAAGAATTCAGAGCTAAAAAACATAAACAAATTTCTAATTCAACATTAATGAGTCAATTTTGAATGGTTTATTCTCATCCTTTAGTGGTTTCATCGTGCTGGTTATTTCTAACCTGTGTCCTAATACTTGCGTTCCGTTTAATGCAGTGTATGATATTTAAAGTGACTTGACCTGTCTGATGTGTGTCTTCTAGCTGTTGGCTGCTTTGCCTGAGGAATGGCAGCCGGGTCCTACGTTCCATGGGCTGCCCTGGAAGCCTGTGGTGGTTACAGCTGTGGTGGGAGTTCTCACTGTGCTCGTGTTCATGTGGAGGACCGTTCTCGCTGTAAGATATTTCCTTTTGATCGTTAATAGTTAGAAGGGGTGGGCAGTATAATATCGTTCACAGTAATACCGGTATAACCGATATGATTTCGCCGTATTGCGATATTCTGAAGCCAAGTTTAGAGTGTTTTGATTGTGTTGGAAGTTGAAGTTAGAAGAGCAAGACCAAAGTGCAGTCTACCACATTGAGTTAATATAACAATTTATTTTTTAAACAAAACTATACACATTACACGTTAACTGTACGGACATTACACGCCATCGAAGGAAACATGAATGGAGAGGTGTAGCGGGACATGTTTGAGGAGGATTAATTTCATCTGCCAATAAACTGAATCTGTTGTTTCAGCAAGATAACTACCCCAAACCTACAGCCAGTGGTTTATATATAATATAAAAACCCAAGAAGGCCTTACTAGCCTGATCTGAATCCCACTGAAAATTTGTGGAGGATTTTGAAATTGTCCATTAGTGTGACCCTTGTAACCATGGGGCATTTAAAGCTGATTTTGCCGAGAGGAACAGGCCAAAACGGAACCAAGATGCTGCGAAAAAGATAATTACATCTTACTGCAAACTTCACAAAGCTGCAGTTGCCAACAGCGGCTTTGCATCGGAGTACTAATGTTGGTAATTTGTGGTATCCTAATACTTTTTCCCCCATCAATTCAGTTGAAAATTTATATATATAAAATATTTTTATACTTATTTTCTTCAAGTACAAAGTAAAAATACATTATTTGTGTAAATCTGAAAGTGAAATTATAGATTTTCAAAGCATTTTTCCATATTGTTACAGAACGTCATTAACGCAATGATATCCCAAAACCTGTGACGTTTCACGAAGGCCATATTGCCCATCCCTAATAATTATTAATAATGAAATTTCATTATTTTGTTTGCCATTAATTGACATTGCGTTCTGATTTAACCTGAATCTAACCTGGTCCATCTCCTCAGGTCAAAAACAGGATGTATCTCTGTAAGTATTTTCTTTTATCATAGTCTATCTATGGCTGTTTGGATCATAGTTATTTTTGTGTCCCTTTCACCACATTGTGCCTGGTTTACCAGAGTCGTACTTTTTTTATTTTTATGTTTACCAGTAACTGAAAAGCAACTTGCAGAGAGGATTCAGCAGCTTATCAGTGAGAAATCGGATGTCCTCAACAAAGTAACTGAACTGAACAATGCGGTAAATATATGTATATATTTTGTAATTTAAAAACAGAAGGTTTTTAGTAGTAGTTCAGCACTGATCAGTGTCTGCTCTCTGTATTTATTTAGATCAAGCAATATGAGGAAAAGCTGAATAATTCAGAAGAGTCACGATGTTCACTACAGAAGGAGTTTAGTGAACTCAAGGCAAGTCTCGAAATAATTCTGTTACTTGTGATATTAATGTTAACGTTGGTTAAAATCTAACGATTTTAGCTAACTTTTGCATTGTGTGCTTTAGACACATTACCAACATCTCAACAACCAGAAGGAGAAACTGAGCGTTAATTTTGCTAATATCTGTGAAAAAATTGCAAATACACAGGAACAGAACAAATCCCTGAATGAGAAGGTAACCTTTTTGTCTGTCAGAACTTTCCTTTTTAATCTATCTATGATTGCTGCCCGCTGAAGCATTTTCTTTTTGTTGCAGATATCCACAATGCATGAGGGAATTAAGAAGTATCAGAAAACCCTGAAAGTATATGACGAGGAGCGCTCAAAGGTGTTCTTCATATTTAAAAAAATAAAACCAAAATCTTAAATGTGTTTATTTTGTGCATTTCACCATTATCCCTCTACTGCATGAATTATTACAAAAATCTTTTTATGGATTTTTATTACTTAGAATTAGTTCAAGTAATAAACATATTTGTAAAATATAGCTGCAAGCAGCAACAGCGGATTCCTCCTCAATATTGCAGACCATTTGAAAATTGACATGGTAGAGAAATGTATCCCACAGATTTCAACGCGTTTGGATCAATGGCAGATTTGAAGCTCATTTTTGTAGGTTTCCACAAGTGATCATTGTAAAGAAAAATCAGGAGTCAGTGAGAATTTTGGAGAATTACTTAGTGCTGATACAATACTACTTTAACATTATTTTGAATTTATTTCTGCTGCTATAACATTAATTTGATTTACTCTGTGCTGCTATATATATCTGAATTAAGTCTACTTTGGCTGGATTCAAGACATCTAGTGGACGATAAAGATAGTGTTAAACATAATAAAACTGATAATAACAAAGTTATTAACAAAGATAAAAATAATAATCATTCTTTTAATATCATTGTTTTTGGAGTTATGAGGTTACCATGACACATGTTCTCTTTGTGTGTGGCACAGATCAAGTCCATAGGTTAATGTTCCATTGTTTTATATACACAAGAAATATGTGCAACAGTTGTCAATTCACCAATATGTAAATAGTTCAGTAAATTTATTTTGATTCCATATTGCTTATCACCCTATAGAAAGACATGTATCCCACTCATATGTACCACAGTTCAAGTCAATCGGACCTATGGTTCATGAAAAGATTTTTGTAATTTTCAATGTACTGGAAAATCTATCATCATCATATCTATCATGGTGGACTTTATGGTCCCGAAAGCTTGTTTGTTCCCCATGAGAAATAAGGCATGTATACCAATTTTCAGACATTTTGGACTTATGGGGTGGAGGGTAAATCACACAGACTTTGGGCATGGCCTGTAGAATTAGTAGAATGAGAGCGTGTAGAATGTGACTATGGGCTCATATAGGCCATTTGTGGTGTGGGAGTTACTTGTGGCCTGTATTATCAATGTGCCCGATTTCAGAACTTCTTACCAGTCAGATCTTGAGTTGTTGGGCACTTTAGGGTGGTAAGGAGAATAATAATAAGAATACTAACAATAACAATAGGTTTCCTCCTGATGCAGGAATCCTAAAAATTAGAAAAACAAAATTTAGGAGGGGTAGTTGGTAAATTGTTGCCATATGGCAACAATGTGCAATGGTGGAAAGTGAATCATAAATAACACAAATGTATGAGATTACATTCCAATTACTGCATTTTTCCAGACTATAAATTGCCACCTAGTAAGCATGTAAAGGATATATCTTCAAGAAAGGAATTACAGTTGTAAACAGTATGTGGATGGAATTACTCATTCAAAATACATACAAAAATTAGATACAATCTTTTGGGTGATGTATCTTTTTAATTGTTTTTCCTGAAACATAAAATTTAGAAAATAAGTCTGAAATGTCTGAAATTACTACAGTTTTTCTTACTTGGAATGTGAAAAAATTTAAATATACTATTAGAGAAGCTTGGTTTTGTTTAGTTTTTTGTTTTGGGTTTTTTTTTTTGCTATGTAGACCTGTTTCAGTTCATGAATGCACATACTGTACCACAGTTCCATTATCGCATGTTGTTGCCATATGGCAACAATTAGATTTTACCATTTAACAGAATACTAAAAATATATAAACTTGTTTAAATGACATAACATGAATCTTAACTTCTCAGATAATGTATCCCCCCCCCCCCCCCCAATAGGTTTGTCCTTTTCTTGTTTTATAATCAAGCACAAGTACTCAAGCATACACCCTTTCACATACACGTATTCAATTTACATTTCTTAAAAGAAAAAATGCATAAAAAAACTGATAGTTTTTTTCCCCTTTTAAGTAGTTTTGCTTAAATATTGAAAAATTAATCAAATATTGAGATCCCTCCAATGATGTTCATGTGACTGCAGAAAAGGAAGTGCAAACAGCACTTCCTGGTCATGTGACACATTATTTTTGTTATGTCAAAGTTAAAGCCTCCTTTTTCCAGTTACATAGGAAACTAGTCATTTTGTATGTTGCATATCAAAAAACTGGAGATAAATTAATTATTGCCATATGGCAACACCATGCAGTAAAGGGTTGTAGTCATATCCGGGTCACTTTGTATGTATAAATCATGGGTTCCTTTCCCTTGTTACTACAAACCGCAAGTACCAATTTTCTTATTTCTGTAATAATGATTTAGGTTCATGTCCTCATGGATGAAGCTAAACTCAGAGAAGATGCCTTGAAAGCTCAGGTGCTGTCATTTGAAAAGGACAATTGTGCCTTGAAAGAGCAGAAGAAATCTGTAAGTTATGACACTTGATTTGATCTTGTAAGCAAAGATATTTTTTTTTCCATATATTAATTCTTTTGTGCTGCTGTGTCCCTCACAACAGCTGTTGCAAGATGCCAAAGACTGGCAGGAGAAGCATGAAAAATTGAGTGAGGAAATCAAAGTTTACCATAAAACACAAACGGAGCTGGAGAATGCCCTCGTGCACAAAGAAAACGAAATCGATGTGAGCTAAACGTTGTGCTTCAACCGCACAACATTCATCCACTTGTTTAATAGCACAGCCGAACCATGATGGAACATTACAGACTGTCTTCTCTGCTAATAGGTTCTCTCTGGATGCATTGCTGAATTGAAGAGCCTTGAGTCATTTAATGATACAGAGCTGGAGAATGGTAAGATGACGAGCGTTCTCTGATTCTGGTTTTTAAAAACTGAATTTTGGTTTTGTTAAACTGGTCTGGATATTCAAACTCTGTTCTTTTCAGACAAGAATGGTGATCCACTGAAGTCGCACCTCAAACAGATGATGGATGTCTCAAGGGTATGAAATGATTGCTATATGAATGCACGATTAGTGCACGATTATTTATTATTATTTATTAAATATTGTGGGTGTTTATTCAGATCAAGGCTACGCTTTCAGTCATCGAGGATGAGCGAAATCGCTGGTTTGAAAACTTCATGGGTGAACAGAAAGCAAGACAAGAACTTGAAGGTATTTACCTGACCTTTACACTTAATGTAGAACCTGGGTTTTCAAGCGTTTTTCAAAAGACATTGGTTTGATTTTAATTTTTTATTCCCTCCCCCACAGAGAAATTTCAGAAGGTTGTTCATGACCAAACGAATCTGAAAAGTGAGAAAACCCATCTGGAAAACCAGTACAAGAACCTCCAACAGAGACTAGAAATTACAACTGAATTGTACCACCAGAAAGAAAATATCTTACACCAGTATGTATCATTTGTCCATCTTCATGTTTGTTGACTATTCTACAAGGGTTATCACACTTCATGTGGATTTAGTTTTAGTCTTAGTATTTCTACAAACACATCATAGTGTGCCAACATCTATACTTTAGCTGGAGCATCTAAAAATTTTTTAGAGAATACAGTTGAGGCCAAACGTTTACATTCACACTAGTTTTTTTTTCCACAAAACAATCAAGACAGATTTATTTCAGCTTTAATACACTACATCAGAATTCCACTGAGTCAAAGCTTACCTACACCATCTCTTTAAATAATCTGGAAGATTCCACAAATTGATATTATGACTTTTATAAGCTTCTGATTGGCCAGTTGTCATAATTAGGAGTTAACCAGGAGCGCACTTGTGGCTGTAAAAGGGCCTACCTTTACAGTCAGTGGCTTTTTACCCTTGAGACCCTTGAAAATCCAAGCAATTCAGCCAAAACCTCCAAGTCTGGTTCCTCAATTTCCAAATACAGTGAGGGAAAGAAGTATTTGATCCCCTGCTGATTTTGTACGTTTGCCCACTGACAAAGAAATGATCAGTCTATCATTTTAATGGTAGATTTATTTGAACAGTGAGAGACAGAATAACAACAAAAAAATCCAGAAAAACGCATGTCAAAAATGTTATAAATTGATTTGCATTTTAATGAGGGAAATAAGTATGTGACCCCTCTCAATCAGAAAGATTTCTGGCTCCCACGTGTCTTTTATACAGGTAACGAGCTGAGATTAGGAGCACACTCTTAAAGGGAGTGCTCCTAATCTCAGCTTGTTACCTGTATAAAAGACACCTGCCCACAGAAGCAATCAATCAATCAGATTCCAAACTCTCCATCATGGCCAAGACCAAAGAGCACTCCAAGGATGTCAGGGACAAGATTGTAGACCTACATAAGTCTGGAATGGGCTACAAGACCATTGCCAAGCAGCTTGGTGAGAATGTGACAACAGTTGGTACGATTATTTGCAAATGGAAGAAGCACAAAAGAACTGTCGATCTCCCTCCGCCTGGGGCTCCATGCAAGATTTCACCTCGTGGAGTTGCAATGATCATGAGAACAGTGAGGAATCAGCCCAGAACTACACGGGAGGATCTTGTCAATGATCTCAAGGCAGCTGGGACCATAGTCACCAAGAAAACAATTGGGAACACACTACGCCGTGAAGGACTGAAATCCTGCAGTGCCCACAAGATCCCCCTGCTCAAGAAAGCACATATACATGCCCGCTGAAGTTTGCCAATGAACATCTGAATGATTCAGAGGACAACTGGGAGAAAATGTTGTGGTCAGATGAGACCAAAATAGAGCTCTTTGGCATCATCTCAACTCGCCGTGTTTGGAGGAGGAGGAATGCTGCCTATGACCCCAAGAACACCATCCCCACCGTCAAACATGGAGGTGGAAACATTATGATTTGGGGGTGTTTTTCTGCTAAGGGGACAGGACAACTTCACCGCATCAAAGGGACGATGGATGGGGCCATGTACCGTCAAATCTTGGGTGAGAACCTCCTTCCCTCAGCCAGGGCATTGAAAATGCGTCGTGGATGGGTATTCCACCATGACAATGACCCAAAACACACGGCCAAGGCAACAAAGGAGTGGCTCAAGAAGAAGCACATTAAGGTCCTGGAGTGGCCTAGCCAGTCTCCAGACCTTAATCCCATAGAAAATCTGTGGAGGGAGCTGAAGGTTCGAGTTGCCAAACGTCAGCCTTGAAACCTTAATGATTTGGAGAAGATCTGCATAGAGGAGTGGGACAAAATCCCTCCTGAGATGTGTGCAAACTTGGTGGCCAACTACAAGAAACGTCTGACCTCTGTGATTGCCAACAAGGGTTTTTAAACCAAGTACTAAGTCATGTTTTGCAGAGGGGTCAAATACTTATTTCCCTCATTAAAATGCAAATCAATTTATAACATTTTTGACATGCGTTTTTCTGGATTTTTTTGTTGTTATTCTGTCTCTCACTGTACAAATAAATCTACCATTAAAATTATAGACTTTTCATCTATCATTTCAAGATCATTTCTTTGTCAGTGGGCAAACGGACAAAATCAGCAGGGGATCAAATACTTTTTCCCCTCACTGTAACTCAAGGTACTATGAACATCTGTACAAACAACCGTATGCAAATGCAAAACACTGTGTGTGGAGGAAAAAGGGGTGAGGCTTTTAATCTGAAGAATGCTATCCCAGCTGTGAAGCATGGGGGTGGTAGCATCTGGCTGACCAAATCTAATGCCTTCTGTATGTTAATTATTTAACTTTAGACTTTTATTAGAACTTTTCTTAAGATTTCTTTTTATACTGCGCTGATGCTCAGCTCTACACTCTCTCTCTCTCTCTCTCTCTCTCTCTCTCTCTCTCTCTCTATATATATATATATATATATATATATATATATATATATATATACAACAATTTTTCCTTGCATTTATAGACAGTTTATCGTTAAATGTGACGTGATGCAGCCTGCTGTGTTAACTTTATTACAGTTGTATAAAGGAAGCTTATATGCTCAGCTGGTTGTTGGTTATAATTCCAAACATTTCAGCAGATAGCTGTTAAACATTTTATTTTTTATTATCCTGTTAAACATTATAAACTTATTATCTAATTTTGTAGAGCTCCTAATCAAAATTCTTAATGGTTAACAGTTCTGGTAATATAATTTAATTTTTTTTTAGCAATATGGACACCACTGCTGTTAGCTATCCAACCTATTGTTTTTTTAAAAAAAAAATTTATACGTAGTTCACATTTTAATATCTACATATAGATTTTCAATGATGTTCAACTCGGTGGACTGTAAGGGCCATTCCAAAAGCATCGTTATATCATCAGATATCATTTCTCACAAACCAAGCTTGATGCTTATGCCCATCTCGCAGGAAGTTGACTCAGGAAGAGCTGGAGCGCCACGAAAAGGAAACCAAGCTGTCTGAGGTGGATGGCCGAGCCTTGCAAGCTGAAGAGGAACTGAACCGCCTCAGGCAGAAAGTGAAGGACATGCAGGAAGAATTGCAGCAAAATGAGAGATCTCTTAAGGCTGAGGTCAGGCACTTGCCTGTATTAAATGTGCTTTGATATGTTTGGAAAGTACTTTTGCCACCCATGTATTCATGATTTTCTTTTATCCAATGTGTCTATTTTTAGATTGCTGTTCAGGAAAAGAAAGCCCATGAGAACTGGGTAAGAAGTATAGCGTTGTGGATGCATGTCTTCTCTACTGTATACTGTGTCCTCTATGCACTGCTGGTACTGAACACAAGCTTCTTTTGTGTGTTTCAGTTAAAGGCCCGTGCTTCTGAACGAGCCTTGATAGAAGAGAAGAGAGAGTGTGCTAATCTGCGTCAGAAGTGAGTGGAGTTTGACTTGACGTGGTCTTGCGAAATATCGACGTGGCGTGTTCGGTCTGATCTCATGAGCTTCTTTTGCTTCTCAGGATTGTGGAATGTAGTGACAAAATGTCCGATTTAGAGCACGCACTGTACAAGTCTGGTCCTCTAGACCGTCACATGCCTCCTCTACAGAGAGGTGAGCTCTACTCCCCAAACCCCCGCCCCCATCTCGTCGTTTCCTTGTCATTACTCTTATTGTAATGTTTTTAGTTTTAATCATTGTTTTAATTCAATTTTACTGATGTTTATATTGTTTAAACAGGGGATTCATACGGGCCTTCTCCTGTGAGTGGTGGTGCTCCTTCCCCTCCTTTAATGATAGAAGATCCTTCACGTCCTCCGTCTGGTCCTGTGGGACGAAGGGGTGAGCCTTTTGGTGAGTTGCTTCCCGTCTTTTCCTGTTCCAGTTTCAGTCTTATCCCAGCCAGCACTTTTTTCTTTTTTTTTAATCTTGTTCTTTATAATGCGGTGACATCTTCATTTCATCCCTTTTTTAATTCCCACATCAAATTTCAATATGATGGCTTTAAATGGTGAACGCCTCCAACATCTTCATTCAAATGTTTTTACAGAGAGATTGTGTGTACTGTAATACATTTCATCGCTTGCAATTTAAAAAAATTTACACAGACGCACACAAAAATCAAACAATAGTAACAAAGAGTAGGCAGTTTCTTAGCTTACATTTCCTCCTCAGTTTGTTTAGCAACGCATGAAGTAGTTTATATTTTATTATAGGACTTGAAACGAAAAAGATCGCTTAATGTGTAAAATGTTAAGAGATGCAGGTTGAGTTAATTCACAGGCTGAAGGCACTGACAAGGGCGAGCCTGAGCAAGATGGTGAAAACACCTGTGAGGAAGCTAGTTTCACACACGATGCTGTAACTGATATTGTTGATAGTGTCTGCTCTGCTTGATGCACAAACTGTAGAAGCTTCAGAAGCCAGATCCTAACATGTCTAGGCAAAACACTGATGTGTTAATATGGAGAATTGGTGAAGCAGAGCAGTCAGATTCTGATCTTGAAGACCAGTGCAAGTCTACACACCTGTGTTGCAAGTCTTGGAGGATTTTGCGAGGGGAAGCCGCCGATTTGAGTTGCGGGACTAAAAGAAGGCATGAAAAGGGTTCTATCCTGTAAAGTTCTTCGAGGGCTGGATTCCAGACGTGAACATGAAGGACACTTGGGACGAGCTAGAGCTGCTCATCACACCTCGAGACAACAGTGAGCTTTAAGACACGGAGCATTTTCCGAGCTCTACCAAACCATCAGTGGGCATCAGGACATTTCCTTAATGAACTGTTGTCCTAGCTTTCACTATTCACCCCACCCCCTTTCCACAATTTACGGAAATAACGGACAGTTTTGAAGAAGCAGCTTCACCTGCCACTGAAGGCAGGGAGTGTCAGCTTGCCGCCCCCTTTTCTGGAGTGGTGTAATCATAGCGATGGCATTGTGACCTACTCTTTCAGTGTTCGGTTTACCTCCCTGCCTATAGGCTTACTTTATCAGATGGCTCTTACCCAGTTCTTATTTACCGAGTATACTGCTTTGCAGAAGTATTCTTAACTGATGATTTTGGTTGAAGTGAGAACACTGACTGCGAAGAGCGCTGGCACAGCTTGGCACATGGACTACGTTTTCTTTAAGATGCACCATTCAAATCCGTGAACCTTTCTGCTTTGTGACTCCTCCCAAAAGTCCATAAAATCTGGACTCGCATGCACAGAACAATGCTGACACAGTATTATGTTGGTGTGGTGATTGTAGTGGTCAGCATGTGTAACAAAACACACCTTCACTTTTCCAGGGCCGAGACTGCTCATGGATGGCCATAGCCGTTCGGCTGACCTCGGACATCCGCTGCCGTTTCGACCAGGTATGCATTATTACGTGTTCAGAATTCTTTTCATAAACACTGTAAGAAGGAAAATACCATAAAATCATTGTTGTTGTTTTTTTTCTTTTAGAACTGTCTGTCCCCCGTACCTCATCTCCTTGCACACAGGATGGATCTGTAAGTATCCATCATCCTTACCTGTGCTGATAATTTTGACTTTTCTACATTTTGAACAGTTGTTAAAGAAACTGTAGTCATGCCGTAGTCTCCATAGTCACTGTATGTGTTTCTTCATAAAAAAGCAAATAGCTCCAATAGATGCAAAGGCTGAGGTCACAATGCAGGCCTCCACTGATCCTACAGAGGCAGTGAGTACTTTGGCCGAGTGCTGGGATATATATTAAAAAAAGGGGGTGTGTGTGAATGATCATCATGTTATGCAGATTCAAAAGCTCCCAGTGCTGATTTTTGTGGAACATGTTTGTGGATCCCTAACCGATTGCTTTTTTCTCTCATTAATAAAAAAAAAAAAAGGGTGAATTCAGATAAATTAGGACAGATTTTGAATTTACAAAATTTCTAAGCTTTTTTTGACACACATAAAAACAAAATCCCCAACGCATGATATGTTTCTGAAATCTGCAAGGTGTTGACTAACTAACTACATGTGAAGGAATTCTATTTTAAAAAAGCATGGATAACACTGAGGAAAAACTGATTGAAAACAACATTTTCTTAATGGCATGATTGGTAATTTTCAGTTAATTAGGCTTTTACTTTCATCCTCAATGACATTATTTAATAAAACATTATTTATTTGTATCATACTTATCGATAAATCAAATTTACATTATAGGAATCTTCTCCATGTTCATAAGCAGACTATGTAAAGATTTGGAAGGGTTTAGAAGTTCTTCTTAGTATTTTCCAAATGTATATCCAATCTTTTCTTTTCCTATATGATGCTACATTTTATGAAGTTTCATTTATCAGGCCATAAAAATAAAAATGCTGCTAAGTTAAACTGTTCCAATTGACCTGCCATCCAAATATACCTGAATTCACCCAACAATGCTGATTCTGACTGCTCTATGTGTTAAGAAAATCAGTAAATTCTTTGAAATCACTGGTGTGAGATTTTAATACTGAGGCTTGTGGGACGTCTAACACACTGCTCACTGGTGGTTATCTGCTAAGGGGTTTTTAATTGCATGGCTGAAGTTATAATGTGCTTAGTTTAGTTTATAGACGGCTATAAATTGGGTATAATCTGAGAAGAATCCTACTGTTCGATTCTTTTTCAGATCTCCAAGTCCCAGAGACAGGGATCATTTCTCCCATCTCCTATCAGGGAATCTCCTGTCACAGCTTCAAATCCTCTTCCAAAGGCTTATGCTCCCCAACCAATGGGTGGACCATTTCCTCCACTGAATGGACCACTTCCTCCAATGATGCGACCGCCCAATGGCCATTCACCCATGATTCCTCCTGGGCCTCCATTTGGACCCGACACCTGTTTCAGGCCACCCCACATGGACTCCTACAGACCCCCTCTTCCTTTGCGCCCATATGGACCCATCCCTCCACCCTTTGGTAAAATGTGTTCATATACTCGATGCTTAAGGATAAAACCAAGAGTAGACATTCAGACGCTATTCATTCTTTAAACAACCGATTTAACATGACACACCTGGGCAGTAAGAAACACCTGTCAAAACATCACTTGACAAAATGGGTGGGTTCAAATAAAATGTGCCATGTTCTAAGTTGTTTAACACATCTAGATGTAAATATGAGGAAGTGAAAGCTGAAATTCTGATCCATCATCTCATATTCTTTTGATCTCAAACCCAAATGTCTGCAAGGACAACAATAGAATCGGCTTTGCCGTTCCAATACTTTCAGAGGGGACTGTATGCATATTAAAACACTGAGAACTCAAGAGCGTAGTGGTTGAATGTTTTTAGGATTTATATGGAATTATGGGTGTAACCAGTAGATAAACTGATTAGATTTTTGAATTGATCCAAACAGGGTCAAGGTCACAACTAGGCTTGTTTATATTTCTGAGTCAATAATCTGTTGCAATGTTAGTCTGTGAGACAACAATCCCTATCCCAAATTTATAGTCGTGAAAATAAATAAACCCTCACCTGATTCTTCTTTTTGTCTTTAGTTCATGGTCCACCTCTGAGGGACTTCCCTTCCATGGGTCCACGTCCAACACCGCACGGCATGCATGACTTCCCGCCTAATTTTGCCGGACCTCAAGACTTGCCTTTCCCACCCCGGCTCTTCCCTTCTGGGCCTTTGCCACCCCCTGGCGCCATGGTTCCACCCACAGCTGGTGCCCATGGACCAGCTCCACCTACACCTCTGCAGAATAGGGATGGCCAAGAGATGCCACATGCCACAGATGTACCACCCGAGCAGAGGGTTGCACAGGATGCTCCAACACCTGCAGTAACACAATGTTGAACCAATAAATAAGCCCACCGTGCTCAGTGCTGAACTTGATGACGTTCTGTTATTTTCCTATGCTTCACATTTCAAAATGCATAAATAATTATCATTTACACATTTTTTTTAATCATCAAGAAAGAAAAGGTTCACTTGTGCCAGTGTTTTCTGTAGGTCTGTATAAAGAAACACCTTTCCTGTGGAAATTTTCAAAACTTTGGAGGGTATAAAAACAAATTCGGCTGTGTTGTTGAATTAATGACCACTACTTAACCCAAACAGATGTTTCTTAGTGAACTGTGAGATTTTAGAGACTGAACTATTGTGCTTTTTAACTTGAAATTAAGAGAGAGTAGAGTATTGTGTTTGTTTAGCCAAAGGATTAAAATCTCAGGCGGTTTTACCCCATTAACGAACAAATGCTTCGCTGATATGTTGCTTTTGTTGCTAAGAAATGCATGAAATTTAAATCAAAATGCCTTGAATTGTTAACTCAGCACATTATGCTCATCAAAAGTCCTTTATTTAGTGTGTTTTTATGATTTCTTTTCCTAGTGAAAAGACTCGCTTGCTGTCATATTGACAAACTATTTGTGCATTTCCCTTCATATGTGTTCAATAAAACTGCCATGAATCAAATGAACAGGAATGATATCCGTGATGGGAACTATTCATTAGAGCAGTACTGTCAATTTCCATTTACTACGTCGTTTTTTGCTGGTACATGGTTAACTCCATAAATCACATCAAATGTCAGAATGAAGAAAATGTGTGACTTTAACTGTGGCATGGTGGTTGTTGTTACAAGTAGTTTGTGTTAGCATTGTTCTAGCCAAGATGGGCTGGTTTGAGTTTATCAGAAATGGCTGATCTTCTGGGATTTCCACACACAACAGTCTCTAGAGTTTACACAGAACCGTGTGAAAAACAAAAAAACATCCTGTGAGCGGAGAGTCTCTGGGTTGAAACACTTTGCTGATGAGAGAGATCTGAGGAGAATGACCAGACTGGTCTGGAGCTGAGAGGAAGTATATAGTAACTCAAATATGCACTCTTTATAACTGTATGGAGCAGAAAAGCATCTCATCCAACACATCAAACCTTGAGGTGAATGAGCTACAACAGCAGAAGAAGACCTCAGGTTCCACTCCAGTCCCCCCTCCATGTGCAACTATCCAGTTTGGGTGGGTTTGTGCCCTTGATAGCCTCAGATTCCTGTTCCTTACTGACAGGAGTGGAACCCAACGTGGTCTTCTGCTGTTGTAGCTCATCCACTTCAAGGTTCAGTGTTTTGTGCGTGCTGAGATGCTTTTCTGCTCACCATGGTTATAAAAAGTGATCGAGTTACTGTATCCTTCCTGGCAGCTTGAACCAATCTGGCCGTTTTCCTCTGATCTCTCTCAACAGGACATTTCCACCCACAGAACTTGTGCTCACTCGATGTTTTTTGTTTTTCACACCAGTCTGTGTAAACTCTAGAGACTGTTGTGTGTGAAAACCAGCCTATCTGTTCCCATCAACCATACCAAGGTTAAAGTCTCACTTTAGCTATCACACTTTTCCCCCATGCTGATGTTTGATTAACTGAAGCTCTTGTCCTGTATCTGCATGATTTTATGCATTGTTCTGCAGCCACGTGATTGGCTGATTGGATAACTGCATAAATGAGCAGGTGTTCGTATTAAAGTGGATTCCTATTAGAGTGTATGTAACTAGCATTCCGTCCATCGATGCCATTGATCTATCTATGTCTTAGGAAATCCACTGTTCTATTGGGAATATGTGATGTGAAGGCTCATGTTATCAGTGGCTTGTGAGTAAGAGTATCCAGATACAGTCAGGGGAGGAGATGAAAAGACAGTAAAGTCAGACAGCGATGTTTCATGTTGTTTGCTGCCACTGTTTGCGAGCTTGAGTAATGTTAGATATTGTTGTAAAAAGATACATAAGCAACTAATAAAAAAATATATATTTCTTGAATATATTTATGGTGCAGATTAAAATAATAAAAAATTGTTGAAATTGTGACCAAAGAGAGAGAAGTGTTCCAGAGCCTCATAAACTAGCTATTAACCACAAATACACCTGTTAGGCTACATGCTGTTCTCTATACACATCGTGTCAGTCTGAAGGGATAGATATTCTGATATGATTATGATTAAATGAAAAGAGATTGTTGTGTATAACATGACTACTATACATATTAATCACACTGGATCCAGTCTACAGGCATTTATTAGAGACAACTGGGGAGGTTAGAATTTTTTAATAGTATCATAGAAACAATATTCTGTACATGTCCTCCAAAAACACAGCAAAATCATATCTCTTAAACTTTTATGAAGAGACTTGAGATGTAGGGATACATAGTACATATTTAGATCATTTTGAAATGCTGGAAAACAAGGATAGTGTTGAAAGATTCTGTCTTTATGAATGTACGCTATATGGCCTAAAGTACATTTTGTGGACACCTGACCATCACACCCATATGTGGTTCTTCAACAAACTATTGCCAGACAGTTGGGAACAAAGCAAGCCGTGAAGAAGTGCATAGTGTGTTAAGGTTTGAAGAAGGTGGAAGAACTCGAGTGTCCTGCACAGGGCCCTGACCTCAACCCCACTGAACACCTTTGGGATGAACTGGAACTTCCTCAACCAACATTAGTGTCTCATCTCAACCTCACTAATGCTCTTGTAGCTGAATGAACATAAATCCCCACAGCCACATTACAAAATCTAGTGGAAATCCTTCCCAGAAGAGTTGAGCGCATTATAACAGCAAAATCTGGAATAGGATGTTCAATAAGCACATATGGGTGTGATGGTCAAGGGTGCACCACAAACTTCTGGCCTTGTAGTGAAGTTTGGATAAAAGTGTCTGCCAAATGAATACATGCATTTTTAAAGAAATTACATCAACCATTCTAATGCTACCCTTTGGACTATGATCATCCACCAGTTCAATAGTAGAAAATCTTGTTTTTGCACAGAGAATAAAGGTCAAAGTGTGTCACTCCCTACTAAGCTATAGACGTCTTGCAATGCAGATTCATATATCACAATCAGTTCTCACTAAATTTCAGACACCTGGGAGCTAAACATATGAGTGCTGGCCATTACCATCAAGCCCGAATTCACACACTTTAGAAAACTTCACTAAAAATCTATTTGGGCCACATTTTCAGCGTAACATCAGTAAAATAGGGAGGTGTGACAAATGAAAGGAAAAGGCACTATAACCTGACTTAATCAGGTGTTGGGCCAGCACTGGAACAGTTTATCTTAGTATACAGTGGAGGAAATAAGTATTGAACGCATCAACCTTTTTTTCAGTAAATATATTTCCAATGAGGTTATTCACCTGAAATTTTCACCAGATATCAGTATTAACTCATGAAATCCACAGATTAAAGTCCATAAATTAAGGTGAGGTGGAAGCATCATGGTGTGGGGCTGTTTTTCATCACATGGTACTGGCAGACTTCATATAATTGAAGGAACGATGAATGGAGCCCTTTACCAGGAGATACTTGAGAAGAATCTGGTGCCATCCACCAGAATAGTGAAGATGAGGCGTGGGAGGATCTTCCAGCAAGACAACGATCCAAAACATACAGCAAAGGAAACTCTCAATTAGTTTCAGAGAAAAAAAAATCAAGGTGTTAGAAAAGCCCAGTCAATCTCCTGACTTGAATCCAATTGAACAAGATTTAAAGACAATGTGTTTAGAAGAATGGGCCAAAATCACACCTGAATACAGCGGCCGATTAATTTCTTCATTCAGGAAGTGTCTTGAAGCGGTCATTACAAACAAAGGCTTCTCTACTAAGTATTAAATAAATTTTAGTTAGTATGTTCAATACTTATTTCCTGTGTCATTCCACTTTATTACACATTACTTCATTTATGGATTTAATGTTGTGAATTCTTTATATTTGCAGAATTCTTAAGTTAATACTGATGTCTGATGAAAGTTTCATGTGAATAGCCTCATTGGAAATATATTTACTGAAAAAAATGTTGACGCATTCAATACTTATTGCCCACACTGTAGCTTGTAAAATTGTCTGGAAATGTATTGGAGGGAGGAGCACCATTCTACCAAAAGATATTCTCCTACTGATCACGGTAGTAAAGAGCACTGAGATCTGAGGAGATCATAGCATATGATTACATGCTCATTTCCAACCGTTCAGTGACTTCTCATACCCCAGTGGATTGGTGCATTTTCATTCTGAAAGAGATCATTCTGTGGTATCTCATTTATTTGATTTTTTTATACACTTTCTTTGAAAGTTCCCCAATGAAAGACAGCATGAGGATTTAGTGATGAGAACAATAACAAAATTTTAAAGTTTGTTCTTTAATAGCTACATCATACAGTAAACTGGAGTTTGCTCATGCCATTATCACAGGCAGGGCCGATCACAACACCTGAAGATGTGCAGAGAAGGAGATAGGGAAAACGTGCGACTAAATGGTAAACAGTAAATGGTCTGCAATTGTATAATGCCTTTTAACCTTAGCAGTTCTACAAAGTGGTTCTTCTCATTCACACACACAAGCAAGGTGCTACCCTGCCATCAGAAACAGCTTGGGGTTCAGTGTCTTGCCTAAGCACACTTCAGCATGTGGGCTGGGGATTGAACCACCAACCCTGCGATTAGTGGACAACCCGCTCTACCACCTGAGCCACAGCCGCTCTAAGACTTTAAGACTAAAGACAGTCTTTAAATAGCCGCCTAGACTTCATTATGAAAGCAAGAAGATATACAGTACTTGCAGACACCCCACATGGAAAATGGAAAATCCCCTGAGTGAAATTGAAGTGGAGGGCCCGGTTTCATCACTTAGTATTCCATGTATTTCCTTAGCTGGAAACACCTTAAACTGACAGAGATCAAGACTCTCTTCACTGATGCCTGGAATTTGTTTTTATTTCACTATGGGGAATTAAGAGTAGTCCGCTACTTATTTCAATAACTAGTTGACTAGTATGACTTAGGTCATGAGTCCATATTGTGCAACAGTTAAAGTAAAAATATTTATGAACACCAACTAATAAGGTCATGCATATGTTCATAAATTCTTGACTATTTTAGATTTTTACTATTTTTGAATTTTCCAAATGGTACTCTGAGGAAAACAAGAGTCCATCTGCTATGAAGGTTGCAATTGCAGTAGTAGAGAAGTAGCATTCTGAGTGGTGTCCTGAGGGCACCAAAGCCACAGGCAACCAGGCTACGTGTGCAGTTCTGATCAGTGGTTTCAACCACGAGTGAAAGTAGAAGTGGGAAACAAGGCCTTGTTGGCTAATTATGTTTCTGAGTTGCTGAATTTACTACATCATGCAAAATATCAGCAGAAAGGCTTACAGTACATGGCCAGCTGGGGATTAGTGCATTTTCTTCCAGGATGCTCTCTTGCGCTTTGTGGGAGAACCACAATCATAATAAATTGAGTTGGCATTGATGAAAAGGTTGATTTGCTCCTTTACCAATCTTGTCCACATGTGGTACACCAATTCTGTGTGCTGATGCCACTCTCCTGGGCATGTGTGATGTTTTGACTGCTGCACCATTGTTAAGTCGCAGTAGTTCAGACACTCTTAGTGAGGCTAAACATGGATAGGCCTAGTTGAGCAGCTTCAGTGCAAGGTAAACAGAGGCATTCATCCTTGTGCTGTGGTGATGCTTGGGGTAACACATGACGACACACCTCTCTGTGGTACCACACCACACCTTAACTGATGAGGGAGGCATCTCTCACAAACTATAGTCTGTCCCGCTCGGATTGATAACCCACTTGTGAAAGTCTCACAGTATCAACATGGCCAGTAGAAATACCACTATGGCCGCCTTCAGCAGTCCTAGCATCTGCAGAAGAACCCGATAGCAAATGTAGCAGCCTAACTGAATCAGACTGGTGAGTGCAATGATATCTGCTATGTGTTGAATTGACAGGGTACTCTTCTAAGTTCACTGTGAGACCGAGCACAGTAATGCGAGCAAGGAGGGTAAGACATATCCTGAATGGTGGGGCCGGTTGTCCAAATACAACAGTAGCCTGATACCTTTAGTCATTTCAGGAGACAATTCCATTTGTATACATTAAAAAAAGACACCTAGTGAAAGAGAGAGCCTGAAGGGTAAAAACCTTTAACTGGCAGTTAGAAGGGGTGAAACTGAACATTATTTAAAGAGGCCTAATTTTGTGATCTCTCACTTTTGTTGGAGTTAATGTCCGTGACATATAAACCAGCACAAGACTGCATTTTGACAGAATGAGAATTAAATAAGCCTGCACTTATTTCAGAACCAGCTGATGTCATGGTTAGAAATTTGTGACACTTTAATTGCACACAAGAGGCATCCATTCATCTGTACATGGTGGAAAAGTGGAGTGGGAGTGAATACTTGTGCAAGGCATTGTAATGCTATAATATCTCAAAAGCCAAACCATGTCATTTTATGGCATAAAACAGCACAGCAGAAGTTAATGTAAATGGTTTTAGTTAAATTTTTTGTTTAAATCAAACGCCATTTATTCACCTCTTCTTCTTCTTATTATTATTATGACATATTAGGTGTCAATTTGAGAGTGCATGAATTGAGGTGAGCTAGGTGACTGATTAGTTAGCTAGATTAGTTAGGTTAGACAATATGTCTAGCTACATAAACAACTTAGATGCCATCAAATAACTGTAGCCTGTTGAATGTGTTAATGCATAGTTACTTCATATTTTCCAGTTGTAATGGCAAGTCAAGAACTGTCATTAAGAATAACAATTCCAGAGTGTAATAAAGTCAAAAATTTCAAACATCTCCCTCTAAAGAGCTGACTGAGGATCTGAAAATGAATCTAATTGAAGCCTACAAAGCAACTGTGGAAGTCAAAAGACCAAGAACACTCTCAGACTGAACTGCATGTATGCAAGACAGAAAGGCAACACAAACCCCCATATGATACTGGAACTGCAGGAAGGTTTATCAGACACAGGTTTGGGGTGCTCTGGTCCACTTTGCAGTGCTGCCTGCACAAACATTATCTGCATGGAACCTTTAGTCATCAGAAGGAACCCTTACCTGCATTACAAAAGTGACTTTCTGATGTACGCAAAACATTATCTAGATAACCCCAAGGTATTTTGGAAATAAGTGCTCTGGACTGATGAAATAAAAATGGAACTCTTTGGCAACAATTACCAATGGTATGTTTAGCGGTGGGAAAAAGAAGCAGCATTTGATGAAAAGAACACCTTGCCAACTATTAAGCTTAGGTGGATCCGTTATGCTTTGGGGTTGTGTGGCAGCCAGTGGCACAGGAAACATTGCACACGTAGATAGAAGCATGGTAAATATCAGCAAATGTTACACAGTCAGTCAAGAAACTGAAGCTATTGACTTCTACAACAGGACAATGATTAAAACGTGCCTCAAAATCCACCATGAACTACTTTAACAAACAGAAGCTGGAGCTTTTGGACTGGTCATCACAACCCCCTGACTTGAACATTACTGTGAATATGTAGATCTTAAACATGCTGTGCATGCAAGACGGCCCACAGAAAAGTGGATGAAAACAAGAATAGACTTCTTACTACCTGTGATGTTATTAAGTACTGATTAAGTAAGGAGTCCAAACTTGTGTTTACTTCTTTTCACTTAAAAAATCAACATTCAGGAGCAAATCTCTTTCATAGTGATAATTAACAATGGACCAGCGTTATTAGGTCATGAAGACACACACTGTGGGTGCTTGGCCATCACACTGCCTGGGCAGAGCAAAGCCAGTGTCAATGTCTTCCTTGATCAGTGATGACTTTGAAGGACCAAAGATGAACTAGTGAGAAAACATGCAGATTACATACTCAGTGTTTCCAAGAGTGTTGCTCACCCTTTTACAAATGTTTGGAAACACTTGACAGACACTTGAAGTAGTCTTATGAAACCTCAAGGCTGAAGTCTAGGGTCATAATGTTATATTCTAATAAAGGTGATGGACCAAACTTTAGTCAAATAACCAAAAATGCTGGCAGGTGTGGAAAAGTGCTGTTCCTTATGATCAGTTTTATGCTGACCCATGTGTCGCTCAGTCTTTATGTAGAGTTTGATGGAGGTGAAGGTAGAGTGGCTTCTTCGTAAGGAGATTGAGTTTCTTCCTCTTGAAATCAGTTGGCTTCTTGTACCTAAGATCACGGTCGCACACGTTAGACAATCCCATATCCAAGACTGTGCTACATGTTCAGTATCCACACAACTTTTGATATAACTTTCACTGGATGGAATCTCAGCTATACAAGCATTGCCCCACCATGCCATTAAAACTACCACAGGACAAACTTTATATTAGTATAAAGAAACAATTTTAAAATAAATACAATGTACAAATTACAATGTTAACATTCAGAGGAATCCTTTTACTTTTATATGTACGTACTGTATTACAAACCCACCATCACTGTCTGATTTGTATATATATTTTTATATATATTACTCACAGCTCGATCACAATGGGGCCAGGTTTGATTTCATCCATCTCCATGAAGGCAAAACACTTGGTACTGGTGAACTTCTTCTTGGGCTTGTAGTGTTTGAATTCAAAGAAAATAGCAGCACCTACAAATACAGTAAAACTCAATGTTTTTTACGCAAGATGTTTCTCAAGTGGCCCAGTAGTTTGGTTGGTTTAATGCAATCTGCTCAGCATAACACTGAATCACAAAGGAAAAGGCAAATGAACCGATTAGGAGTGTAATGAATTATGAACTGTAATACGATTAGGAATGTAATGAATGATGAACTGTAATACAAGGTGTCTCAAAATTCTCCATACATAGGAGACTTGTACACCAGCAGCAAGTCAGTTGTGCAGTTGGTCAGCAGATGTTCATGTCCTGGATGTCCACTTCTTCTCAACTGGTCTGCAACACTTCCAGTCTTTTTGAATTTGTTAATAAGTTTGGTGACAGTGTGGTGTGTGATGTGCTTGCCGTGTTTCCTGTTAAAGTCCACCGCAACCTTACGACAGCTTCCCGATCCAGCCATGAGAATGATTTCAAAACGTTCTTTTTATGTCAAAGGACGGCAAAACTAGTCCTGGTATCCATAGTTTGCACGATTTATAGAAAATACTGAAAATGGTTGAATATTTTAACAAAGAAATTTTACTAAAGCAGTTTTTAGAGAAACACAGTATGTCTACGGATTATTTTTAGCATTTGAATGAACAATGGTATAACAAAATTAAAGAAGAGAAGAAGAAAAAGAAAACAAACAAACAAACAAACAAACAAAAAAAACACAAAAGAGCAAAAATATCATTATTTTGACCTTTTGGTAGCTTCTCAAGATGTTTCTGGATCTCCACATCTACATCGAAATGAATGTATGTATCTTCTTTATGTGTTGACACTGGAGTGTCCTGAACAGGGTTTAAATCAACACCATCCAAGTCTGTAGTAGAGGAAAAACATAATGTATATCATATGAGGCAAGTGCTCTACTATTTTTAAGTTCTATACTGTTATGAGGCTTCATATAAACAAACAACAAATTTAGGAAAATCTGTGTCATACCTCGGACACTAATTGTCATGTAAGGTTCAATGCATTGTCCTGCATCTTTTAAACCAATCTTCTCGATTTTCAGAGTGAGCAGCGTCATTCCTGGCTCTGAGGGAAGGCGTGGTAATAAAGTACCTGTTGAAAACAATAAAACCAAAATTCCAAATTTATAAGGGCTATATAACTTCAGGTCTGTGGTGTAGCCTTGGCACAACTTTATATATAGTAGTTAAGGACAATGAGATATGTAAATCATGCAAAAATCATTTAAAATGACGAAAAAAAAAAAAAAGTCCTTGTATTATACTTATATTGTATCCTTTTGAGAGAATCACTTTGAAGCGCTGTTTTTTTATCTTTGGATGTAATGTTAGCTAAGCTATTAAAACAGCTAAATTAGGAATAGCTAAATCAGCAGTGTTCAGTGATGTTATAATATTTGTTATATTCCAAACTGATAAATGTGATTATGTCAACATTAATCAGGCAGCTACTCAAATTAAGCTAGCTCTAGCTACATAAAAAGTATACTAGCTACTATATGAGTGGTCGGCAACCCTTTTCATTGGAGATCTACCTTCCTGCAGGTTTCATCTCCAACCAAAATCTAACACACCTCTTTTAGCTGATCTAGAACTTCTTAAGGAAATGATTAGATGGTCAGGTGGGCACGATTATGGTTGCTGTTAAAGTCTTCAGGAAGGTAGATCTCCAGGAACAGGGATGGTGACCACTGCTCTAGAGGTAAACAAAGTCTAATAGTGAAGCCTAATATTACTCATGTACTTTGTCATTTCCTGCATGTATGCTGGTCTGGTGTAGCAATAGGAAAACAGGCAAACAAATTATGAACATTTGCAATATTTCAAGATTGTGTCACATACAGTATATAACTTGCAGTGAAATGAAAACCTTGCCTACTCCTCTCGGTGGTATGGTTGGCAGCATCATAGCATAAGACAAATGACATGCATGTAAGGGCTCTGTGTTACATTTCACACCAACAAGTCATCCTGAAATTGTATGACCCTTGATTGTGAAGCACAGATCATACCTGGAAATCCTAGTCAGACCAATACTGTCCAACATGGAAACATGTTAGTTAGATAAAAGTATTTTTAGGACTACTGGCTGGATCACCTTACATTTAGCAACCGATATATGGTAAACCTAAGTCAATAAGTAAACTAAAACAACTGCTATCAACTTGAGGCTCAAACATATAGGGCTCTAGATGGCCTGCCATGTTGCCTATTGCTAATGCGAACATGTTTTTTCATCTATTATTACCCCTGCATATACACAGAATCTTTACACCTCTTTAGACAAAGTGCTTCTGAAGCTGTAGGCGATGAAACCAGTTGATATTTGAAATGGTTGATGATGTAATGGTTGTTGTAGTCATCAACAGGGGTTCCAAGAGTTTAGATGAGCTATTTCCCCCCCCCCTACTCCATTGTTCACTCCATTTAATTTCATGAAACATGTAACAAAAGTATTAACAAGCTGTATTACATCTTATTTTGATCATTTCAAACCTTAATAATAATAATAATAATAATAATAATAATAATGTTCCATTACTAGCATATTTTGCCAATAAAAAAAACTAATAAATAATGGTGGTTGGCGTTAGAGAATCAGCTCAGCCATGGAGCAGGAATGGACTGTGAAAAAGACTGATCTTCCAAAACCCCAAATCAGTCATTGTATAGTTGTAAAGGTCAGGTAGTGGTACCAGTATTTTTGGTACCAATTTCAGCAGCAGTAGTGCTCCTTCACCTTCTCCTTCACCTTGACTGCTACTTGTCGCATGAAATCTTTCCCACAAATGGTGTCGTCTTTTACAACGACCCCAGCTGCAATCTACACAAGAACGTCTTTCATGCAACATTTACTGTATATCTAGAACTTGATTTATGTTATGTAACTTTTACGCATTTTATTATTTTTTATAAAGTGTCCAAATACTTTTTCCCCCTCATATTTATAAGTACAAAGTCAAAAGACATTGTGTGAAAAAAAATTGTGGATATACTGTATGCACTGGAGGTATAAATAACAAAATTGTCCAAATACTTATTTCCCCTCACTGTATAAACATTCTAAAGTTTATTATCCTGACTAAAACATGTGTGAATCCACTTCCCACTCATTGGGTTTTACACTGAGCATTTATTAAATTAGAATGCTTCAATGAGCTTTGGACTACTTTTCACCACTTCATGGCTCACAATTAAACACATGCACGAGAAAGACACAAGAGAGAAACTTTGTGCTCTATGCTTACTACTACTACTACTACTACTACTATTATATACACTGTATTTTTCATATATTTATGTGAATGTGAGAAAGGGTATGTTTCTTTATGATCGTCTCATCTAATAACTAATACATTATCACTACAGTAGGAACTAGTTTAAATTAATTGAGTATTGAAGAATCACTTAGTTAAGTAGGGAAAGCAATACCTGGCACCCTTGTAGGGAAGGACTGTATTAAGCCCGTCCCTGTAGCCGTGTCCAGCTCCTCTTCGACATCTAGGTTCTCTTCCTCCCCTGGTGCAAAGATTTTTCTAAGGGCAGTATTCCGAATTAATATCATTTACCATGCTCTCTACCCCACAGCTTAAGAATAACTGGAGAAAATAATGAACATGTCTTATATTTACCTCAAAGGCACTGGTTGGACATCAAAGGGGAAATCTTTGTTGTAAGTAAGAATATTTTTGATGACTGCTCAAAAGAAAAACAATAAAAACCCACCATAAACACAGTGTGAAAAAAAATCCCCCAGAAGTAAGCAATCTTTTGTTCTGCACCTGGATTGCGATCATGTTTTATCCAAGCATGGACTTGTATGTATTTACTACATTTGATGAGATATATAATTTGTAAGCCCCCGTTCCTTGTCCACTGACAAATAATCTGAATACTGGATCATTCTCAGAATCTCGGATGGACGCACAGACAATCAAGCGTGGACTGTGTATTTAAAAATTTAATAATGGAAAAAAAAATTTTTTAAATGGAAAAAATCACCTCTACTAAAGTCTTCAATATAAGTGGTAATACATGGAAAGATGACTGACAGGCGAGTGAGGATTTTGTGTTAAAATGTTAGATTTTTATTAAACATTTCTTGTATAAATTTTGTATACATACTGGGTTCCAGTTTCTTCAGATCCTGTAAGGTAAATTCCTCTTGGGACTGTGTGCTCTAACAAAATAAAAAGGAGGAGAAAGATGCTGAAATGGTTGTGGGGGTTTGAGGTGTACCAGCCCTATGCATAAAATAGACGTTGTCAACTTTTTTTTTTTTTTTTAATTAAGATGGTATGTGATAAGATTGAATATGCAGTACTCAAAGTTTCTATAGAACAGAATTAGGTTTATACCTAAACCTTGGTGTAAATACATGTATTAATTAATTCACTGCTGAGGATGACAATGAAGATTTTTTTTTTGCTCTCTGCAAAACTCCTCATGCATCACCACACGAGTAGTTTATTGTGTTTCCCATAAGAGACGGGGGGAAAAACCAAGAGAAGACTGGCTAATCATTTTGTCAGTGTGTTGCACGTGCTAAACACTTCAGCAGCAATGGACACAGCATTTATGAAATCTGTTTGCATTGCTAGTTGTTGTAATGGGATCAGAAAAGTGAAGAAACAGCTTGATAGAACTTAAGATTTTCATGAAATTTAAAAGTGAGCTCAAACATTTGATAGAACATTTGAATAATACATTTGATAATTGAACATTTGAACCCTTTGGAATGAACAAAAATGTTTGCATGGTCAACCAATTTGAATATCAACTGGCTTTTACAGCCTTTAGCCTCTAAAGCTGCAGCAAGTTGGTGCTTGTGTGATTGTTTGTTGGGTGGTGGTGGAAGCACTTGGAAGTGGGACTCAAGGGGACAAAATCTGAAGATGCCATAGAGTTTTTCACAGAATGGTGCAACAATTATTTACTTATTTATTTTAAATCTAGTGAGCGGCAGGACTCCAGGTGGAAACGCCTTGATGAGAGAGGGGAAGAACAGCAAGGCTGCAGTAGCTCAAATAACCTCTCTATACCATCACAGTGAGCAAAAAAAAAAAAAAAAAAAAAGCATCTTAGAATTCAAAACACTGGCAATGTTATTCCAATCATCAAATGATCATTTTCAGTGAACCTTACAGCCTCAGATTCCTCAGGCCACACTTACACTTACATTAATGTCAAATGGCCCAGACCAAAACAATCAATTTAGTGACCAATAACACAATAGGACAAACTAACCATCATAAATTCAATGGTCATTTTTACTTGCTTGCAAATTCTGTGCAGTCACTGACTCAAGTCTAAAATCCATAGACATCACCACATGCTGGGTTTCTTCCCCAGTGATGATCTGCCCCGATGATTACTGCAGCTGTCTTCACTTCCTGCTTGTTCCTGGGGTGTTTTGCCTTCATGCAGTGAAATGCAGCTCAACTGAATTCAAGTCAGGCGATTGACTTTGCATTGCACGAAGATTGCACTTTTTTTGCCTTAAAAACATTTTGGGTTGCTTTCAAAGTAAGCTTCAGGTCATTGTCCATCTGCACTGTGAAGCTCTATCCAAGGAGTTTTTAAGCATTTGGCTGAACTTGATCAGGTAATACAACCCTGAACACGTCATAATTCACCTAATGCGTTTGTCAGCAATCACATCAATAAATACAAGAGAACCATTCCACTGGCAGCTGTTCACACCCACGCCATAAGATGAAGTGATATGCTTTGAATCATGAGCAGTTCCTTCCTTTCTCTTCCCAACATTCTGGTAATCTTTGTTTAAATCAAAGTTGAACTTTGTCTTATCTGGATGTTGGTCCAGAACTGTATGGGATTTTTTTGTAGATGTTTTTGGCAAACTCTAATTTAGTCTTTCTGTTTTTGAGGCTAATCAATGGTTTATATCTTATGTTAAATCCTCTGTATTTGCTCAGGTGAAGTCTTATCTTGATTGTTGACTTTAAAACATATACGCCAACCTCCTGGAAGGTGTTCCTGAGTTCACCAGTGTGCTGTTTCATTTTAAGAATGTACCAAATAATTGATTTGGCCACATTTCATGTTTTTGCTTTTTCTCTGATGGGTTTGATTTGATTTTCCAGCCTAATGATGGTTTGCTTCACTGGTAGTGACAGCTCTTTGGACTTTGTATTGCGAGTTAACGGCAAGAGATTCCTAATGCAAATGCCACACTTAAAAACCCTAGACCTTTTATCTGTTTGCTTCTAAATGAACAGCTGAACAGCCAAGTATCCAATTAATTTGGTCAATTAAAAAGTTGGGGAACAACATATACAAATACATACATACATTTTATATACAAGTAATTCCTACAACAGTTACTTGACTTGAATGTAAATGCTCTCAAATTAAAGCTGAGGGTCCTCTCATTGCATGATCTCTTTGAATATTGTATATACTGTGACAGACAGCTAAAAAAAACCCAAACATAACTTTATGTCCAAATACTGTATTTATGGATCCGACAGTATTTAATATAAAGGTTATAACTCTGCAAGTTACAGTACACTTTATTTAAAAAAATTTTTTTTTTTTTATTATGTCTTTTATACTGTTTTTTGTTTGATACACACAAATTTGCTATATTAGTTGTAGCCCATTTTCACAGATTGTTTTACCTGTAGTGTACTTTGGGGCATAACAATAAGTGCTAGCATTTTTTTGTGTACATTTTCATTGCTTTCCAGAGGGGGGGGGGGGGGGGGGGGGGGGGGGGCATTAAGACATTTGCGGCAGCACTGAGGGCCATTCCGTTAATAGTGTTTAATCTGGTTTTTGAGGGCGAATGATGGCAGTAAAGAAAAACTACCATTTCTCGGAGAATGAAAGCATAGCCGAAACTATAGCCCAGGAATCTAAGCAATAATATTTTATGACCTTTCTTTAACAGGTTTTTTCTTTTTCCTTTCTGTAAATCAGCAGAACTTTATCATCTTGAGCATTGACCGTCATGAATTTGTCATGCCAAAATCTTTGCTGCTTACAGAAAAAAATTATGTCTGTATTCTCCGATAAATATTTTGTATGTAATGCAGAAGAAAATGGTTTTCTTCACTGCAAGCCACAACTCATTTATCTACTAATTACAATTTGGTGTTTTGGGGGGTTTTTTTTGGAACTGACAAATCTGCAGGTCAGGGATTTGACTAAGTAAACTCAGTTTAAGATTTAGTTTAAGATTAAGTTTAATACTTTTCTACCTCTCTTTGTGAATTGGAGCCAAGCATACAAGTTTGGTTTTCCACAGTGTTTTACCCAACACTAGCTGGCTATCTCACTTCCATTGGCATTGGAAGAGTGAATGACTTCAGACTCCAGCACTACAAACCTTTCACCTTCAAAGAAGGCTCATGTTTTAGGTAGGTAACATTAAACTGCTAGCTCTCTCTGCAGGTAATGTGCTGTGTTCTGATCCCTCAGAGCAAAAACAGTGACACTACAATGCTGATGGGTCATTTTTCTAACACAGAGAGCTTAAATCATCACCAACCTGTAAAGACGCACTTCTCATTTCAAGACATGCTGAAATTTTCCCCAGGGTTTTCTAGTAAAGAAAAAGAGTTTGATAAGATTGACTAACTATACTGTATTAAATATGACAAAATGCATTAGTATGTTACTATGCACATTTCACCTTTTATTTACTCTTACTATATATGTGACAGAAATAAATACCTTTTGTTCCTCTGTGAAATCCTGAGAATTTGAGGACTGGACCTCTTTCTGCAGCTGCCGTGCAAGTCTGTCAAAAAAAAAAAAAAAAAAAAAAAAATTTATACTCAACATACGGTACGCATAAATGAAGCCTAATTAATAATTCATTAACTAATTGAACTAATACATTACATTAAAAGAACAACTTCCAAATATACACCTAATGAACCCTTTAAAGAACAAACTTTTCTTTTCGACCATACACCTCAAAAACAACTTCAATAAATTCCTGGTGAAATACTTGGGTGTATTCCCTGGCCAAATCACATATTTTGCTGATTTTCAAAGTGAAAAGAAGTAAACATCTGCAGCAAATAGTTTTTTAAAATACATTTTCTGCTCATTTTAATGTGCAATTTATATTTGTTGATTCATCATTATTACGGCAACAACCTGGAATATCATAGCAACAGCCTAGCAACGCTCTTGCAACCACCAGGAATACCATAGCAACCACATAGCAATGCCTTAGCAGCCATCGGGAATACCACAGCAACCACATAACCCACAAAACATTTGGTATACCATAGCAACAGCAAAGAAATGCCCTTGCAACCACCAGGAATACCATAGTAACCAACACTCTAGCAGCCACCTTGTATACCAATGCAACAGACTAACAATACCCTAGTAACCCCTTGGAATACCACAACAACCACCTAACAACACCCTAACAACCAGATGGAATACCTATGTGCAGCATAGTCGTAAGTCAGCAGTGTAAACAGCAGTGGAATGAGCACACAACTCTGGGGTTTTGGTGTTCAGTGTGGTGCTGCTGACGATCCCGAGGTGTGAAATCAAATGAAAGTGCTCCATTCATTGTTCCTTCAATGATATGAAGTCTGCCAGTACCATGCAATGAAAAACAGCCCCACACCATGATGCTTCCACCTCCAAACTTCACTGTTGTTATAGTGTAATTAAGGTGATGTGCAGTGCCATTTCTTCGCCAAACATGGTGTGTAGTACGACAGCCAGAATGTTAAATTTTGCTCTCGTCTGACCAGACTACACAAAGTTGTAGCAAACTTTAAACGAGCTTAGTAATGGAGTCTTGGAGGGTGAGCGTGAACAGTAGAGTGCATTGCCTATTGTTTTCTCTGTGACGATAGCACCTGCTGTGGTTCTTGGCTCTTGGGCTACTCTTATGACTCCCTAGTCAGAAATCTTGCGAGGAGCTTCTGTCCATAGCCGGTTGATGGCAGAGTGATGTTGCTTCCACTTGTGGATAATGATGCCAATGGTGCTTACTGGAAGATTAAGAGGTTTTGAAATTCGTCTGTATCCAACTCCATCAGTATGTTTCACAACCATAAGGTTCTGAAGGTCTTAGAGAGCTCTTTGCTTTTACCCATCATTAGTTGTTTCTTGTGTGACACCTTGGTAGCGAAAAGCCTTTTTATAGACCATCAATTTACAAACCCAGCTGATAGTAATTTGCACAGATAGGAGGTATAATTACTTACGGATTTCAGTTGGTTCCTTGCCTTGGAGAACTGCTTTTTCTTTGTGTGTTCAGTACATTTTCCCCTGTGTCATTCCACTTCATTACACATAACTTTATTTATGTACGTTATTGTTGTGAATTCTTTATACTTCCAGATTTCTTGAGTTAATACTGATGTCTGATGAAAATTTCATGTTTATAGCCTCATTGGAAATATATTTACTGAAAGAAATGTTGACACGTTCAAAACTTTTCCCCACTGTAATATGTAGTGGTAAAGTTTACAGTGGCTCAATAAATTGATTAAAAAAAAACACCACCACCACCTTATGTGCATTCTTTGTTCTTCATTTTTTTCAGAAGCAGAGTTGAAAAAAAAAACAAGCTGTATTTTTTTTTTTTTTTTTGTAGTTAAGAGAAGGTAAACATCAGATGTTTTGATTGTTTAACTGGGTGATCATTTGTGTTAATGCATCTGTATTTTTAACCTTTGTAGTTGTGCATGTATGATAAACCATACAATCTGAAGTCTTTGTCCAGCTTGCTATTTAAAAAACAAACAAAACAAAACAAAAAAACACAGGCTTTACAAATGTTCAATTTAAGGACTCTTGCAGTGTAGTGAAAGAACCGGAAACGCTGGAGCAGTAAATACAGAAGAATGCGGAAGTGGTCGTGCAACAAGCCTATTACGAGTTTTAATTTACAGCGTGGATTAGATGCTTTCTCAGGCCGGGTGTCAGGCTGCTTTCGAGGAATCAGACTCTAACTCTTCTGGGTATCTGACACCGGGTTAGAATTTAAAGCACCACAACTGAAATGCTGTCATTTGTTTAAAGCAAAAGAAAAAACAAAACAAAGCATTATTAGCCCCATGCCAACCTGCTGAAGGTAACTTACATCTGGTACTCATCAATTGCCTCCACCAGCTGCCCCCATGAATCAAAGTCCGTGCCCTTTTTTAAACTTGCATGCCATTTCAGGACGGTCTTGGTGACATCTGACATCTTCTCCAGCTGCAGGAGCCCGCCTCAGATTTAACATCGCGGGTCACAGGCTATTGCTGGTCGGTGTTAGTTAAATATGAGCATGAGCTGATGCTCGCACGCGCTGCACCCGAACGGACCAAGCCCTTGTGCGCGTGCAACCGAACTTAACCGAATGCTGCACTCGGCTTTCTTCGTCAGTGGCAGGTCACAGATCGGAATTTCTCGGAAATCAGTGTCATTCAGCCAAGAATTACACGTTTAAAAATCATTTTCTTTCACCCTGGTTTGTTCAGACGCACCCCATGTGAACTACTGTCTTCACTACTGGTTAATTTTCAAAACGGTGTCTTTGTGGCCTGAAGTGGCTTAACATTTAAAAATAAAAGTCCCTAAGTGCTAAGCAAAAAAAAAAAAAAAAAAAAAGTTTCATTATGTAATTCAGTTTCAACTCGTTAACTAATTTCTAAATCCTTTGTGAAAGCCAGTGTGTTCGATATATTTGCGTTTAAAAACAACAACAAAATCAGACCAACTAGGAAAGTTTTCATCACTGCATCTGAATACTAAAAGGATATCAGTATCTAGGTACTTACTAAGTATTTACATTCTTACTGTATATACTCTGAAAAGAATATCTTCCCATCTTGGAGATTATTAGAACAGTAATTGCTGTTTATAATGACGAATACAGAATTAAACACTGTCATTAAAAGCCCTGCTGAAAAAACCCCAGCAACAACAGAAACCCTCATAGAATTTGTAATGGTTATAATGGGAATTGTATTGGTTTTAATGGAAACTGTAATGGAACCCTCTGAGTCTCTACTGGTAATTTCTTGCCTTCTATTGTTGGCATGTTATATCTAGTGGATACCATTAAGGACCGGTAATGGTAATTGTAATGGTTTTAATGGTTAACTGATGGTTTTTAATAGTATTTGTGATGGAAACCAGTAGAATTTCTGTGATGGTTTCTATTTTCTTTTCAGAATGGAATTTTCTGTAAGCAATATCAAAACGGTGGAAACATTTAACACGCTGAGAGAACACAGTATAAAGGTCAGAGTAGAGAATATGCTGATGATAAAAGATTCATTAATTTCATAATAATAATAATAATAAGATGGAGAAGTGTGTGTGTGTAAAACTGCTCTTTAATCACCACCATGGGGCGCAAATGTGTTCATATTATTGAAATAAAACACAATACTAAACAATCTTAAATCAGTCATATTCTGTACAATTAAACCAATTTTTGTTTATATTAAAATACTGAGTACCACAAAATTCAATTACTTCGATAGTTACAGTTGGAAAATAACATGGCGGCCTCGTACATTTGTCTGTTTTTAGCAATATGCTAACCCGCTAACTGTGATAACATGTATATTTTACTCAGACCAGTGAACTATATAGTCAGTGTCATAGATTTAACAAGAGAATATATCTGTATGCTCATTAATATAAAGATACTATTTGTGTATATACAGTGTAACTCATTTAAAGGCAAAGAAGGGCTGCTTCGTTTCCTGTTCACGCTGTGATCCGCCATGTTGAAATGACGTCACTTGATGAACTTGTTTCTGAGTGGGAATTCCGAGTTGAGGGAATGTTTTTTTAAAATTATTATTATTATTGGGGGAATTACGAGTTACGACATTTACGTCAGTGTTTACGTAGACACCAGGAAGAACGTTCCCTATTTTATGTTAGCTGTGTTTATTTTTCTTGGAAGCGGTTCCGATAAAAAATAAAAAAATAAGAGAGAAGAAGGAGAGGTTTGACAGTTCAGTAGCTACTTTTCGCGTTACAGGTGAATTCAGTAGTTAATTCTTAATGAATTGGTTGTTTTTTGTTAGCTTGGTGTTTAAAGGGATGTCTGTGTTTGGCTAAATACGCGGTTGTTCATGTTGCGTAGTTAACCCTAGCTACATTTCATGTGAATGTATAGTATACAATAGGTATACACATCATATATACATGCTTGTCAGTGGATAAATAAGATAGGTATATCATTTTGTAAGAATATGAAAGCATTTATTCGGTTCAATCAACAGTTATAATCTGTGACAAAGAAGAAGAAAAAAAAAACTACTTAGTACTGAACTGCCTGACTATCACATAAGTACATCAGCAATGGCCATGAAGACCTCCTCTAACTTGACAGTTTTATCAGCACAGGTGTGAAAGGCGCTCCACTATGACCCACTGGTTTCACCGGAATCCTCTGAAGGCCACAGCGCCTGTCTCGTTTAATCTGTACGGAGTGGCATCCAGTCCTGCTGCCAATAAAATCTGCAAGTAAGTTCCCTGACTGAGCTGATGTGACCTTAGGTGATGGAATTGATACGACGTTTTGTCCACAAACCAGCTGATGTTGATTTTGTTTGCGCTACAGCGATTTGAGGACGACAAGGGCCAGGCTTCTGGACATGTTCACAGATGCTACGTGCACTCCGGAGATCATGAAGAAAGCCACTGATGAATACTTCTCTCTTTTACAGGGTTCGTTTTGTCTCCTTGTATAATATCTTAAACCAGGTGCTACCAGGTACACGATACGGCCAAAAGTATGTGCACATCTGACCTTCACACCCATAAGTGCTTGTTGAACATCCCATTCCAGATTAATTTGCTGTTATAATTAGCTCCAGTCTTCTGGCAAGTCTTCCCACTAGATTTTGGAGTGTGGCAATGGGGATTTCTGTTCATTCAACTACAAGAGAATTAGTGAGGGCTGACGTTGATGTCGGGCCACTCGAGATCTTCCACTCCAACCTTACACCATGTCCTTCTTCATGGAGCTCGTTTTTTCCAGAGGAGCACTGTCATGCTGGAACAGGTTCCAGTGAAGGGAAATTGTAATCCTACAGCATGGTGAACATATTGGTGTGATGGAAGGGTGTCCACATACATTTTGCCTTAAAGTTTAACCCGGTTTGAACAGCAGACATAAATAAAAACTTGTGCTTGACGGAATTTCTTACCTTATTTACACGACGCAAGAATATGGCGACAATGTGCAAGTCGGCACCCAATTGAAAAGTGAAACACGAGAACAAGCTACTTATAGACATTTACATCAGTTCCCTCATGTATAAGGTTTAATGAATATCAAGACATTTCTGTTCTTGTACCACTTGACCTGTGTAGGGTTCATTGTCTCTCTGGATGGTACTACACAAGAGAACAAACTGCGCTTCATTCAGAACTTTAAGTGGACTGACACTTTGCAAGGAAACACACCAAGGTAACATAACCTACAGAGAACGAAATATAACAAAATAGTACCTCAGTAAATCTCTCTGTCTGTGCCACATGGAAGCTTTTCTTAAATAAGTGTTATTACATTTATCGTTGATTTCCTGTCATGTGTAAAAGTGTTTGCTAGTCAATCATTTAAGGAAATATATTTAATGCAGTATGTAAATTGTATTGCAATGCAGCAATAATATAGAATTGTATTTCTTTTATTTTTCTTATTCAGTTCTCAACAAGATGCTGTGTTTGAGCTGGTATCCATGGGGTTTAACATTGCTGTTTGGCATACCAAATTTGCATCAAGGCTCGCAGGAAAGGAAAAGTGGGTACATTAGTTCTTATATATCCTTTACAACAGAGAATGAAAGTGGGGCTTCATGATTGCTGATGAAATAGGAATTATTGTTTTTTGTTGTTGTTTTTTTTAAATGTGGCCACCACTCAGTGGTAGAGGCATTATGCTTTTGGGGTGTCTGTGCGTTTATCTAAGTTGCAGCAAGGTCAAATGTTTAAAGTAATTTTTCTTCAGTAGCTTCCTTCATGTTCGATGTGAATTTTCAGGGTATTTCAGTGTAGTGGAAGCAACCCCATCAACGCCAAAGGCTACTTGAACTAGAGGTTGACCTATTGATCGGTTTTGCTGATTAATCGGCACTGCTAACTGATTGCTGGAAGTATTGGTTATTGGCAAGAATCCACACCGATAGCGGCCTCTAGAGGCGATCAATCATCAACCAATTTTGTTGTGTTATTTGAAGTGTTTTTTCATTCTCTATTTTTATTTGTTATTTGGATTGTTACTTTTTGGTTCAGTTTGGATGAATATATTTTAATTTATGGGGCAGTGTTGGCTTAGTGGTTAAGGCTCTGGGATACTGATCAGAAGGTCGGGGGTTCATGCCCTAGCACTGCCAGACTGCCACTGTTGGGCCCTTGAGCATGGCCCTTAACCCTCTCTGCTCTAGGGGCACTGTATCATGGCTGACCCTGCGCTCTGACCCCAACTTCCTAACATGCTGGGGTATGCGAAGAAAAGAATTTCACTGTGCTGTTATGTATACGTGATCAATAAAGACTCATCATCATTATTATTTACTTTAATATTCATTCATAGTTAATATATATTCATATTTATAGATTTATTTCATTAAAAAAAAAAGTACACTACATATTCATGGTACAGTTAGTACTGTTTATTTTTGTAATAAAGTTTCTTTGAGTGTTAGGATTTCGTTCAGTATCAATTTTAAAAACTATCGGTTGATTTAATCAGTTATTGGCAGGTAGGTACTGCCCAACTTAGTTATCGGTATCGGTAAAATCCACCATCGGTCGAATTTGAACTTGGGCATTTTTATAATACTTAGATGCACCAGTTTTAAGGAACAGTGTGTATATGACATTATTACATACTTTATACTGACCAGCTCCTTTACTGTAGCAGACAGTGGTTGTTTGTGAATTATAGCATTTGTGCATTTTGAATTACTGAATTCTGGCAAACATTTACTTCACAAGCCATTAAAAAAATCCATACGAGAGCTCCACGAGTGCAATGGATACTAGAAATAGCAGGTCACATGGAACCATGACAATGAGTTCATTGGTTAGAGTGAATAAAGGGGAATAGTACCACTCTTTGTTTTATGTAAAATGGGTGCTCAAGTGCAAATATTGCAGAATTGATGCTTTTATTTTAATCTTATTGCATTGAGGGAAAAAAAACAGGATATGAACATTTTATCTTCTTTTTTTTTTTGTACAGCCCTAATATGAAGTCATGTATGATAAGTGCATGTAATTGTTAACACCATCTACGTAACCGTTTAATCATAGCATCACTGAGGATGAGGCAAAAGATGTTCATAAGAATCTGAAAATTGCGGCTGGAATTTTCAAGTACCTCAAGGTAAATTTTTCTCTGGACAAAAAAATTAATAAATCATGCTTCGATGTTTAGTGTATATATTTCATACCTGCTACTTTTCTAGTAGTAGTTTAATAGTCGATGATGTTTCTCCACTGTAGATGCTTGACTGATTTCTTCCTTTCTTCCTAACAGGAGGTTCAGATACCACGCCTCATCACGCCAGTGGAGAAAGGCAGAGACATGGAGCCCAGGGTGATTGACACATACATTGTGCAGAGTCAAGCAGAGGCTCAAGAAGGTGTAGAAAGAACATTGTTTGTTTGTTTGTTTGTTTGTTTGTTTGTTTTTTTACATTCCCTGTTTACTTTCTCCACCCCCACTGGTGTATTGCAAGAACAAATAAATCATTTTGGGCATTGTATTTCTCCCTTTCTGTTTAGTGACCATTGCTCGTGCCATTGAACTGAAGCATAATGCTGGCCTTATTGCAGCTTTGGCACTTGAGACAGCAAACTACTATCAAAAGGCTGGTACGTTTCAGATAACACAAACAAAGAAGCATAGTAATGTGTAACCCATGTGTTATTTGCATATTGACATGTTCCAGTGAATAAACTCTCACTCTTACTAGATCATACTCTGAACACTCTGAATCCAGAGTGCAGCAATAAATGGAGAAAGTACCTGCAGTTGAAGCAGCACTTTTACATGGCTTATGTAAGTCTTTATTAACATCAGTGCCGATGTGTTACAATAGGGTGACAACAATTAAGCCTAAAATAGCAGAAAGACCAGGGTTCCTTAATCTCATCTGCAAGAGCCTGGCGTGGCTACAGGTTTTCACACAAAAGATTACATCATGAGAGCAGTACTGATGTGTGTGTCATGCACTATAATTTCCCAATCCCTTAATCTCTTTAACTAGAGCCCTTTACAATGTGTTCACAAGGTGAAAAGAGTATTCTCATGATTCTCCGTCTTGGCGTTGATATTTATAGATTGTATTTAAGCTTCAATTCACACCTAAATGTGGCAAATCACTTTTTTTTTTTATCATAGGCTCACTGCTACTATGGACAGACTCTCCTTGCTAGTGATAAGTGTGGTGAAGCCATTAGATCCCTACAAGAGGCTGAAAAATGTGAGTACTTTCAGATTAAAAGCAGGCTATTCCAAGTATATGTTTATTATCATTTTTACATACGACTCTGTACTTCAGATATGTGGAATTATAACTTGGCCCCACATATTGTAAATGGCTCATTTGGGTTGTAATGTAATCGTTTCTGTTTTTGTTTTTTGTTTTCTTTCTTGAGATTATTTACGTGCAGAGGCACTGTGTAAAGAATACCGTCAGACCAAAGGTCCAGGCAGCACTGCCAAGCCGTCTGAACAGCTCTTCTTCACGAAGCTCGGTGGCCAGATCAAAAACACTTTGGAGAAATGTCAGCGGGAAAATGGTTTCATGTGAGTACGGGGACATACATGCTGTACACCATAACACACCCATTCCCACATTCCTATAGAGTTATTATTGCACCTAGTGGTCAGAAATGGGAACTGCAGCAAGTGCTGATAGACATCCATACATCCATAGGGGCAAGTTTTTGTGTGCCCCAAGCTCGCACTATGAACATTTTCAGTGGAGCCAGATTGGGCTAGTTTAAAAATCTTTAAACCTAATAATAATGATGTACAGGACCATTTCCATTGTAAGATATATTGCAAATATTGAGAGAGTGCAAAGAGGAGTATGGAGTGAATAATGGCTATACATCAAAAATTAAAAGGGGAAAAAAAAGTTAATTTTCCAATGCCCAAAATTTTTAAGATTAGTTTAAGATATTTTGTGTGCTTATTGAGATATAGTTGTACTGGACATTTTCCTCAAACCCTGCAACCCTGGTTAATGATATGACCTCAAACATAGGTGAACAAAGGTACGTTTAAAGCTAAAACCACTCAAAGCGAGCTGCTAGACTGTACGGCGGATGACTGCATGTTGTCGAGTCGCAACTGCCGATTACGGGATTTACTAGATAATAATCTATAGCATAAGTCAAATGGGAGAGCTTTTCGACTTGAATTTGTTTGAGGCTATGTCGTTATTAACCAAAATATATGGTCAAGTGCAGCTGCTGCTCATCGACTCTGATTTTATGTAACCTGATTATGTATTTGTAATCAGGATATGTAATTCACTTTACATCTAGCCTATTAATACCCCAAAATTCATAACTAATACCAGCACTTGAGTTTCTAACTGTCAAACTGGCAAGTAGTGAATCACTGGAATAGCTTGTTCATTTCAGGCCTTGTTTGCTTGGTTTGGGGTGTTTGGGGCTGAAAGATGTGGACCTTGTGTGGTCCCTGAAGATCAGTTTGGGGAAAACTGACTTGAGTGAACTGGCCTTGGTTAGATGGTAGACTACAATCTCAGTGACACATGTACCTGGAATGGTGTTCACAGTGCATTTAAAAACTTTTATAGAAAGTATAAAGTTTATAGTTTATAGAAAGTTTTTATTTATTTTTATTTTTTTTAAAGATATATGATTTTGATTGACAGATACTTCCATAAAGTGCCTGCAGAGGCACCTGCTTTGGAGCTGAAGGCAAGTTATGGTCTGGCGGAGCCCGTTATCTTTGAGCTTCCTGCTCTCAGCAGCTATTGTACTCCTGAGGTCTACGCCACATTCGATCTCACTAGAGGACCAAAGGATGACAAGGTATTAGAAGACAAATTAAGCAGATAAAAATCGTCATGTTTGTTATATTTGAAAGATGTAGCAACAATCAAATGCTGGCTAGATCTATTGACATATTTATTCTTTGATTGCTCCTAGGCAACTATGAAACCCAAGCAGGAGGAGGAGATTAAGCCTGTGAAGGAACCTGATCTCAAGCCCCAGAAAGACACTGGATGCGTGATTTCTTGAGCACTAACAGGAACATCTGAGAATGAGAGCGTAGATACTTTTCTGGTTCATTATGTTCATTAACATGATTAATCAAAACTGGCTGATTGTTCATAGCTGTATGAGATCTAAAATATAGAGGTGGTAGGTAATACTCATGTTATTACAATTAACCTTACGTACTGTCATTTACTCCACAAAGTGTTCTACAAGACAAGTGTAGTCAATAGAACATTACTCCAATTTTATAATTATATTGGACTGTCCACTAAACTGCTGAAAGTGCTGCAAGAAAGACCACAATTTGTCAGTTCTACTGAATTAAAAGTAATTATTTTCTTTCAAGTTCAAGCGTTTTATGCAAACTGAACTTTTTTTGTTAAAACATTTATCTAAATCTCTAGTTCATTTAAGTAAAAGGGATGTCGGGTAATATTATAGAATAAGGTGCAAAGGTCACTAATCTGTAGAGCAACTAATGTCAACTAAATTAAAACACGTATACACATTCTTCATAACTTATAAGCGAAATGATCAGTCTGTAAATGGATGCTGGCTATTAAAATATATTACAAATGGAAAAAAGCATGTATTATTTTAACATTAAGAGTTCATTTTAAAAAAATACTGGTAGTGTGCACATTTAGCAAAGTGTAAAATTCTGTTCATTTGCATCCATTTGGCTCATGAAAGGGAATCTCTCTGACAGAAAATTCAATCAAACAGCTGAGATTGTAGTTAGCAAGTCGTTGTAATGGCAACAAGTTCATAAACGAAGAGAAAGGTTTCAAACAATGCGTAACAATAATTCATTCGGCGCCAGTCCACCTAGTTCAGTAGCAGTGGGTCATAACCATATGTGTAACCATTGGACTATTTGGATCAATGCACCATTTTTAAACGGCAACGATCATAAATAGAATATTATTGATTATAATTCATTATAAATGGATTGTTACAGATTATAAATTTGTAGCGGTTCATGGAACACATTTGGAACCCATTTCCAACACGTTGTGGAACCCATGCAATGAAGAAGGGGAGGACACCCAGTATTAGTATAGTGTTCCCAATAAAGTGAGCAGTGGATGTATGTATGTAAAACCCATTAGTTAAAACAATGGTTCTGTAAAAAGTGAGATGTATTATCAAATGTAACTTGGTTTTAATGTTATCTAGTTAATGCAAACATGCTAAAACACTCTCTTGTCAGCTTAAAACTCGCTATCATGTATTTAATGCCTTATACCAGTAAAATGCTTGTCAGTTGTGTATTTTGGGAATTGTTTTATGTACCGTGTGCACTGTATGCCTGTAGATAAATAGATTATAGCTTATAATTCACACATAATTTAAAAAAAAACCTATACATTAACAATAATCTGTGTAACACATTAAAACAAACATTTTCTTTTTACTAAATAGTATTACCTTCACTGTACAAAGAAATTAAATAAATACACTACTAGCCATTGTCAATTTCTACATTTACAGTCAGGCACTTATTTACACAGTCAAACGTAAAGTAATGCTCTTATCATGCTCATTTGTGCCCATGTTTTGATATTTCTATTCCATATACATATACAACGCCAGTTCCAAAAAAGTTGGGACGCTGTGTGAAATGTAAACAAAAACAGAATGCAGTGATTTGCAAATCTCATAAAACTGTATGTTATTCACAATAGAACATAGAAAACATATCAGATGTTTAAAATGAGGAAATGTACCGTTTTATGGAAAAAATAAGGTAATTTTGAATTTGATGGCCACAACACGTCTCAAAAAAAGTTGGGACTGGTACGACAAAAGGCTGGAAAAGTAAGTGTTACTAAAAAGAAATAGCGGGAGGTTAATTGGCAACAGGTCAGTAACATGATTGGGTATAAAAGGAGTATCTTAGAGAGACAGAGTCTCTCAGAAGTAAAGATGAGATGGAATCTGGATGGAAAAATATGTTGCTCTTAAACCCTATATATATATATATATATATATATATATATATATATATATATATATAGATATAGATAGATAGATAGATAGATAGATAGATATATAGATATATAGATATATATATATATATAAATAATCTCTTTCAGCATTGATGCCTGGAAAGATGTGCAAGCTGCCCATTACATAGGCACTAATGCATCCCATACCATCAGAGATACAGGCTTTTGAACTGAGCGCTGATAAAAAGCCGGATGGTCCCTCTCCTCTTTAGTTCAGAGGACACGGCGTCCATGGTTTCCAAAAAGATTTTCAAATTTCGATTCTGACTACATAACAGTTTTCCACTTTGCCTCAGTCCATTTTAATGAGCTTTGGCCCAGAGAAGATGGCGGCGTTTCTGGATCATGTTTACATATGGCTTCTTCTTTGCATGATGGAGCTTTAACCAGCATTTGTGGATGACATGGCGAACTGTGTTCACAGATAATGAGTTCTGGAGGTGTTTGAGCCCATGCAGTGATTTCCATTACAGAATCATGCCTGTTTTTAATGTAATGCTGCCTGAGGGCCCGAAGATCACAGGCATGCCATATTGATTTTCGCCCTTGTCCCTTTGCTCACAAAGATTTCTCCAGATTCTCTGAATCTTTTGATGATATTATTTTATGTAGATGATGAGATATTCATAGTCTTACTTACGTTGAGGAACATTACTCTGAAATTGTTCCACAAATTGTAAATTGTAAATTTTAAATTGTAGAACTATATGAATGTTTAGAAAGGATGAATACATGATTTTTTTGTTATACATGGAATACATTGCAAAATACAGGGATGAGCCACAAAATTTCTGGAACCAAGAATCTACCAAAGTGATGGAAAGGTCAAAGTGTGGAGGAAGAAAGGATGTGCTCATGATCCAAAATATACAAGCTCATCTGTGAAACATGGTGGAGGTAGTGTCATGACTTGGGCTTGCATGGCTGATTCTGGAACAGACTCACTAATCTTTACTGATGATGGAACTCATGATGGGTATCATCAGAATGAATTCAGAAGTTTACAGGAACATTTTGATCTGACAATTTACAGAGAAATACATCCAAATTCATCGGGAGGAACTTCATCATGCAGCAAGACAATGATCAATGGAGGGAAGTGGAAGGTTTTAGACTGGCCAAGTCAATCACCAGACATTAACCCAGTTAAGCAGCATTTCACCTCCTGAAGAGGAGACTAAAGAGAGAAACCCCCTGAAAGAAAACAACAACAGAAAGAAACTGCAATAAAAGACTGGAAAAGCAACACAAAAGAATAAACCAACAGTTTGGTGATGTCAGTGAGTCACAGGCTTGATGCAGTTATTGCAAGCAAGGGATATGTGACCAAATATTAAGAGTTATTTACTTTAAGACTATCTGTTCCCATACATTTGCTCACCTAAAAATAGGGCGGTCTGCCACCAAAGGTGCCACGTTCCAAGCTGTTAAACACATGTAGATGTAAATATGATGAAATGAAAGCTGAAATTCTGATCTATCATCTACCGACTGTTCTGTGCTGTATATGGGTGGATGTCGCAACAGGGATTAAAAGTGAAGCCAAAATGTCCCTGAGGTCCTCTAGTGGCTGTCTGCACTACAGTTTTAAACCACACCAATTTATATGTAAGTGAATAGAAAGCGAGTCAAACTTACCTTACCTTGGCCGTTATGGGTTTTTTGGTTGGTAAAACTGTTTACTATGTATTACCAGGTGTGTACACAGCACGACTGATTTGCATTTAGTGACACCCACAAAACTCCATAAAAGGCAAAGTTCACAGAGTGGAAAATGCAAAATGATTACTTAACTGCTAAAAAGAATTCCTCAGAAGCAGAAGCACTGTGGAAGTACTTTTGACTCATGTCTGTGAGAATTGAAATAGTGTTATTTAGCAGTGTAATAAGCAGAGTTACAGCACCTGAAAAGGCCAAAATATGGAGAGAAAGCATGAGTCGACACTGATGTAGTCTTGGAGTAACAGGACACTATGCACAGACCGGCCCATCTTCCTTTAACCCTCCCATTATGTTGGGGGAAAAAATTACATCCAAAGTGACTTCCAGAGTTTAAATACACACCAAAACAGTAAGCCTTTATTATGGCTTGTCTTGGAAGAAATATTTGCATGTAAGTTCATGACTCTAAACGAGGAAAGTCAAAAAATTTCAAAGAGAAAAAGAGAGATTAACCAGTATTTCAGACATCTCAAGTGTGGAAATGAGTCAAATTGACCCATAACATAATAGGTGAGTTAATAAGCTAGAATTTCTTCTTAATTGAATGAGTAATGGCTTAGTGGTTGGCATGTTCGCCTCACACCGCCAGGGTTGGGGTTCGATTCCCGTGGCTCTGTGTGTGCGGAGTTTGCATGTTCTCCCCATGCTGTGGGGGTTTCCTCCAGGTACTCTGGTTTCCTCCCCCAGTCCAAAGACATGCATGGTAGGCTGATTGGTGTGTCTAACGTGTCTGTAGTGTATGAATGTGTGTGTGATTGTGTGCCCTGCAATGGACTGGCCTTGTACCCTGCCTTGTGCCTGATGCTCCCTGGGATAGGCTCCAGGTTCCCCCCTGACCCTGAAAAGGAGTAAGCGGTTGAAGATGGATGGATGGATGACTAATTTATTTAACTTAACCCAAATGGATTTGGGTTGGATTGCTGCTTTTCTTTTTTATATGTAACATTTCTTTAATGACATTAATATGAAACGACTGGATTAAACAACGAAAAAAGTGTGTAAGTGATATAAATGAGAGACGTGAACTTGACAGAGTAATCTGTAAATAGTTTTATTGAGGCACAACCCTTGGTTAAGAAGCAGAGGCTTGCTTTTGTTGTTGTTGTTTTGTCCCCTGTGATTCTTTCCCTCAAGCTTGAACTTTTTATTTCTGCTTATGGTATTTGTTAACTGCGGTATTATTATTATTATTATTATTATTATTATTATTATTATTATTATCAGCAACAGCAGCTGTAGTAGTATTGCTAGGGGACATTTATTTTGACAAACTCTTATCAAAACCCGGAAGTACACAAGAGACGGTAAAACATTCTGTTAGACTGCAAAAGATATGAAGAAGAAAGAACTGAGTTAGAGATGCAAACTGGGAAGCAAAACATGACACTGGAGAACTTGCTGGGGAAAACATCTGGAAAAGTGCACCGTCCCCTAATAAATTATCTGGAAAATACTGCTATAAGTGAGAGACTTTAGTAATTTAGTTTTAATATCTATCTATCTATCTATCTATCTATCTATCTATCTATCTATCTATCTATCTATCATTCATTCATTCATTTATTTATTTATTACTTTTCCCCCCTGCCAAGCTGCTGCCCATACTCTAGTCCAGTAGGTGGCGGTAATGCACCTTTAAAAACCTATTAAAACCAAAAGAAAAAGAAGAAGAAAACCAGACGTAAAATTAGCTAATTTGTTGGTGTAACGCCGCATAAAGACGCATGGCTTTGTAGCTTTTGTTGTTCTTTCTTTCTTTCTTTCGTCAACGCACGAGAAACATCCAATTAGAGTTGTTGAGTTTATGTTGGTTCCTGCACAGCACGTGGTCCCTGAGAAGCAGAAACGTTTTCAGTAGAGAAACCGCTAGCATATTTTAAAGAAACAGTAAACTATGGATAATCTTCAGTCGGAGCTGTATATTCCAGACGCAGATCTGAACGATGAGACTTCGGAGGATGAGAGTTGTCATACGTCAGTGAAACAGGCCGGTTTGCTGCTCGTCTATCCCATTAAAGGTAGGCTCCTTAAAGGTGCAATAGTCGATTTTTTAAAATTCCTAAATTGCCCAAACAAACTGGAAGGTATGTAGAGCATGTTTTAAATAAGCAACGGATTAAGTCGTGGCCGTAGCAAAATTGTATTAAGTCGCTGAGAAAGCACGCATGGGAGACAGTTTCCGGTCCAGAATGCATGTTTATGTTTGGATACTGCTATTGTCGGTCATTTTGCAGACACACTATGGTCCACTGTAGATCGTGTGGGCGGGGTTTCGTGAAGATCGGCGAATATCATTGAAATGTTGAACCCATGTAGTATAGTTTGCTGTTATAGTTTTGTTTGTTTACTTCCTTTCATTTTTAAAAATTCAACAGAAAGAGAGAAAATTGTATGCGGAAGTCCCCAAAGCCCTGGGTTTTGCAGATATTGACTCCTTAATCTGTAAATAAATAAATAAATAAATAAATAAATAAAAAATCCCACAGTACACTTTCAGCACATTTTATTAATGAGCAAATACTCAAATGTTAGGCTCTTAATTGATATTCATGCATTAATATTCTGGTTATATGTTCATTAGAGTGACAGTGTTTTATTTCCACCAGCAGAACATATTGGGTCAAAGTTCATGTTATTTATTGTTATTTATAGGATGTTTATTTCAGAGTCGTGGTTCAGCTCAAGGCATCTATGAACTATATGAATGTTTCATTACAGAATCAGCTTTTTTTTCTTTCTTTTTTTTTTTTAAAGATCAATTATTAATACATCCATAAAGACAAAGTTTAAAGTGGGTAGCAGACTTTCTTGGGTCTCAGATTGTTGCATAGTGTGAATCAGTTTGAAAAGAAAATCGTTTCTATGAAAAACTAAAATGAACGTAACATGAGGTCCTTTCTTTGTGAGCATTGAATATTTACTCCAGTTATGTTCTTCATAACTTGTGGGGGGGTTGTTGCCTTGTTGTCAATTGCTTAATTGTATTATTATATTATTTCATTTAAGGGACAAAAATGTGTAAAGAAAGTGGATTCCATAAAACTACAAGGTTATGTCTTCAAGCCATTAGAGATGCCATTCTGCATCATCGCTGGCAAGAAGCTGTGCAGTATTTAGATGTTTACACTCAAACACTGGAAGACACCACAGTTGCCAAGCAGTCAGTAGCCTGTGAGGTAAGTGAGATGAAAATCACCCCGACTTTATTCACCAGTAGTGGTAAAGTCAGTCCAAACAGGATTTTGCAGGTTTTTGGGATTGTTGCTGCCGAAAAACGCTTGATTTTGCTGTGGCATTTAAAAAAAAAATCATAATAAAATTTGCAATGGAGTGTTTTTGTGCTTGCTCCGTACCCCCCCCCCCCCCCCCCCCCCCCCAACTAATCAAAATGGTGAAATCGCAGCGATGTTTGTTGGTAAATGAGACCTTTTAACTGTACTCATGTTCGACGCACGTGAATCGATGACGGTTTCAGCTGAATGCGCGTTGTGATGATGTCACATGATGTGTCTCGGCCCAAATCTGCGGTGATTTTTTAAAAATTGCAAGCTCCTCTGAATCTTGCCGGGTTTGCTTGGTTTTGCGCAAATTCCTGGTGGGACTGATTTTATCTCCATTCATGACCTTATTCATCTTCTTATTCCTCACAAAACTCAAACACTATCCAGTAGGTCATCTGGATGAACTTGTGGTCATGAAATGCTTACATTTCTCTAGAGATGCTGAATGTGAAATATTTCTTTATGGTCTCATTGTTTTGTTCTCCCCCCAGATTATTTGGAGACTCGGCACTGAAGTCCTCCAGCATCATCCAAAGAAAGAACTGGAACATTTTAATGTTCTTTATGAGCGGATGAAAAACACTGGAGTGAAAAATTTTGCTAAGGTTTGATTTTTATATCTGTAGTGTATTTTTGTTATTTATTTATTTATTATTTATTTTTTTATTTTTTGGTCTCTCTCTTTTCTTTTGTTTAACAAAGTAACATGGAGTAAATAAAAGCTTAAAGAAATAATCGAATTCATTAGTACTGATAAAGTCCTGAATCGCAAGGGTGACTTATGCTGAAGTAATATCTCGCTTTAAAATATACCTGAGTGACAAAAGTCCAAAAAATTGTTAAACGGTTAAAATAATGTGATTGGTGGATTTATAGTATTTCCTCCGACCAAACACATGGAGTTTACTGAAACAAAAGGATGTTGGATAACCAAAGGAAAAAAAAATGTCATTGGTGAAAGTAATTTGTTTTAAAATGGTAGATATTTATTAAGTGCGTTTCAAGCAATGATTACAAATTCTTTATTAATTTTAATCTGTCATTCCAACCTTTATTCAGTTTATCTGTGTGAAATTAAACTCCTGCTCTCCTTATTTTGCGAAGATCTGTTTGGAACACGCTTTCCACCTTCTGTTGAACGGCCAGATTCACAATGCCAAACAGCAGCTATCGGTCGCAATGAGCTGGAGGTATGGCAAGCATTCTGCAAGTCAGGGTCTGGAGTTAAAGCTCATCCACGGGTACTGCGGCTTTCTGGATTATTTGCTCTGGTCTTCAAAGAGGCAGGCCTTCTCTGATACAGGTAGGAAGGCTCCACTTCATGTCTGTGCTGGATCTCTCTCATCTGTTACTACAAATTAGTACATTTATAGACATTTGCAGAGGACAGTCCAACCTCTTAGTGGTCTTGCTCGCTGGGTAAACCGGTGTTGGACGTGTCCATCAAAATTAGCACCAGGGATTTTCATACAGTTTTGAAATGCATTAAGACGTTCTAATGTGTTGCAGCCCGTATGCTGTCTTGCAATGTAGCTCTTGTAAATACCACGAAAAGCAACTGTTATACTTAATAAAGCAGGTGATTCATCTGTAATGTGTAAAATGGCAACGGATTCCTGTATTTGAATTATATTTTCTATGTACATATGCAACCTTTGGGTCCAAATAACAATTAGAGTCCAGTGAGAACAATAAAGTTGCATTTGTGAGCATGAATTTTTATTTATCTATTTATTTATTTATTTATTTTTAAAGTTACTCCGACCTCCTAAAGCTAAACTGTTCTCTAACCAATCCTACATTTTAAATAAAATGAAATAAAATCCAAGATTTGTAAAGCCAGCTGCTGCCATAACCCCCAGTATAACAAACAGTTTAAGGTTGTGCCACTCAGGAGCTCAAGGTTTTTTTAAAATAATAATAATAAACAAAAGCAGTTGCATGTCCGCGTGTGTCACGTGTGAAACTTGGAATTTGTACTTTCAATAACAGCTTACCAGTTTCTTTAAAAAAAAAAAAAAAAAAAAACAGCTGCTAAATTGCAATCCTCTCACTTAATTGCCCTGATATGTATTTAATCACTATTCAAGTGAATTTTTAAAAATATGTGTAAATTTTGCGATTTGGGCTCTTTACCTCCACCCTCTTAGACTGGATCCGGATAGAGCTGCACTTCGATCTCCGTCTACACCGGCATTTTTAAACGTTTTCCAAAAATTGCTCGTCCACACTGAAACATCTGAAAACACACTGCACATGCGTTTGGACAGTGTCATTTCCATCAGACGCTTATTTACAGTCTGTCTCTTTGAATCGATGCAGCGATTCTGTCCCCAATCTGAAGGTTGTAAAAGATGACATTAATGTTTAACAATGCTGTCAAACTGGATATCAGGCGCAACAACCGCAGCACAACGTCGTCCACCATCTTGTTTGTTTTGAGATGAATGAGTCACGTGACTAAAAATACATCATTGTTTTGGGATATTTTGCCTTAGAACAGGGGTGTCAAACTCATTTTAGTTCAGGGGCCACATACAGTCTAAATATATGTTGTGGGCCGGGCTGGTAAAATCATAGCATAATTGTTCCCTTTGTTTTCGTGCAAAGAAGTACAAGCACATAAGGAAAATCTACATATTTAATGAAATATCTTTTTACAAAACATGTTATGAACAACCTCAGATTTCTTAAGACAGACATGCGCAATTTGCTTCTGATTTATCATTTACATGTGTGCGTTACAACTGGTCACAGTGTAATAACAAACAGCAGAAGGCACATTGCTACGATCTGCAGTTCGTGTGAGTCCCAGTGTTGTGCCGCATCTTCTACTCTGACAAACAGTGCGCCCCTAGCGGATAATTTAGGAATATAATTTTATAAAAAAAAATTCTAGTCCGTGTCTTTTATGCATTTTTTTTTTTTTTTCTTTCTTTTTTTTTCTCCACTTTCAAAATTCATCCTGCGGGCCACATTGAACCCCCTAGCGGGCTGGTTTTGGACCGTGGGCTGTACGTCTGACACCCCTGCCTTAGATGGTTTAGATAGCCTTAGGTGGCGTTGTGGTTAGCCTTGCAGCATCACCGCTCCATGGTTTTTGGTTTGATCTAGAACTCAGGTTACTGTCTGTGTGAAGTTTCTCATTTTCTTCCATTGTCTGTATCGGTTTTGTCCGGGTTTCCTCTCCCCTCCTAAAACATGCCGATTGTAGGATTGGCTATGCTAAATTGCCCCTAGTTGGGAATGAGTGTGAATGTTTACGTATATTGTGAACTCGGTCACATCCAGAGTGTATTTCCACCATGACTCCAGGATAAAGTGATTTTACTAAAGATTAATGAAGGAATAAATGAATGGATGAAGAACTGTGATGGACCAAATTTAGGCTTTTCATAATCAATGAAATTAAAGAAAAGAATTTCAATTCATCACTTAAAAACCAGTGGAGTCTGATTGCAATGGTTGACGAAAATTGTAAACTCGGATGGATAGAAAGCCTGGTTCATTTTATTTATTTATTTATTTTTTTTAATGCTCCACTAGTTGTCTATGTAGAGTAGGAATTTGGTATGACTTCTCAAAACCCTAAGTCCCATGAACTCCTAAAGCTAAAATGAACTTGTTATTAATGCCTACAGCAAATCCAAAATTCTGCAGTCAATAGTAACCCTTGTGGATGGCCGGCCTAGCGTAAGGACATTTGCAGTTCATGACATGCCACCATAGCACATATAGTCATTTCAGAACATGGTAGTGCTACAGTAAGTGTTGCCACATTAGGCTTTGACCTAAGACAAAAATATAATGTGGTATATAAATAAAAGCTATTTAGCTGGCTGTCAGACTGAAGACTAAATGACTCTAAAACAGGAATTGAGGCACTATGGCGGTGAATGCAGTGTTGAGCATACATTTTGTGACTGTTTGCATATTTAGTATTTTCAAATATAGGTTTTTTTTGTTTGTTTTTATCCCCCAGTATGTCTGAATTATCATAGGTTGGCTGTTTGTTTGGGATTTCAATTCTGAGACCTGAAAGATGTCCTGTCCTTTGCACACTGTTCTTTTATAAGTTACCGATTTCTTCTCTGCTCTTTGTGTGGCTTTACCGTTGTTCTCCCCCTAGTCCTAATAAACGCTGTGCTTTTATCTATTTTATCAGAGGATTGCGGAAATAACCATGAGATGCACAGCCACTTCAGACAAGCCTCTATGACTCTGCAGGAAATCATCAAACAGCCAGGAGTGTGGGACCCTTTTGTATATGGTTGCGTTGATGTGAGTCGACACATTGCTGGCTTTGATTTCACTCAAAATCTATGTTAATGTTCGTCTAATTTTGATGACGTGCATACTGTTGTGCTTTTTGTTTTTTGACAGATGCTCGAGTTCTACAACGATGAAGAAGAAGCTCTGAAGTTACTGCAAAACTATGCCTATAACGATGAATTTCCATCAAACCCCAATGCTCACATTTACTTGTACAAGCATCAGCTGAGACATAACGCTTCACCAGCACAACTTATTAAAACTCTAAAGGTAGAGTGTACTGTTTTTATTTATTTATTTACTTTATTATTGTTGTGTTTTTTTTGTTTTTTTTATTAGGCTATAGACCTCTTGGATCTGTATGCTAAGTGTCAACAATGTATTGAACAACTTAGAACATGGCACCTTTAGTTTGAACCCACCCATTTTTCAAGCAATCAGAAATATTGTAACAGGTTTTTCTTGTTGCCAGGGTGCCCTGTTGGATTGATTGTTTTAAACAATTAATAACTCTGAATGTCTGCTCTTGGTTTGAGCCCTGGGTTTCATCTGTGGAGACTGCATTTGTTGTTAACAAGAATAAACCAACATGAAGACGAGAGAGCTGTCTATGGGAGAAAAGGAAGCCATTCTGAAGCTGAGAAAAGAGGGAAAATCGATTGCAGCGTTGCAGCGCTCTCCAGGGCATGTTGGGATTTCCCTGAAGCGTGAGGCTTTCTCGTGCCGTCGTTAAACGTTGCGTGCAAGCTCACCAAACTGCATCCTCGTCTGCACCCGAGCCTTCTGGAAAGAGAGACACCGAGAGAGACAGCGATTAGAAAAGATTGCCGCCGTATGGAGGTCGGAACCATTCATGAAGAAGCGACGTGCACATGTCACGCGAGCTACTACTCAAAATACTACGCGGGCGGAAGAGCGTCCTCTTATACCACTCCCCCATCTGCTGACTGGTGGAATTCTCCCGACCGACTCCCCAATCGCCGGCCGGGGTTGTGTCGGAGGCTCCGCCCCATTGTGACGGGCCTTCCGGCTGTCGTTGGGCTTGACACTAGGCTGTCCGCTTCGGGCCTGCGCGGCAGTCGGGGAAGGAGCGACTTTCCTACCATGCGTGCCGGCTGTTGGTCCGTCGCGACAATATATATTACATTATTCTCACCTGTGTGTCTTATCTACATGGGTTTCTGACTTGGTGAAGGATGGCACACAGTGTTATGTGATGGAGGGAGCCTCTTCCAGTTTATAAGCCTGTTTGCTTCACTTGTATGAGGGGAAAGGGAGGGAAGAATTAATCCATTCTGGTGTGGTGGAATGAGCAGCTTAATGGATGTCCAGTTGGTGGTAGAGCAATGGAGCAATGGCAGCACACACTCCAGCCAGTCTGTTGCAGCATAAGAGAATAGGAAAACTGTAGCTCCAACTGAAGTCACAAGCTGCACAGGATAGCACCAACTGGTCCTGGCTCAGGCATTGGCAAGTAAAACTGACACTAGTGACGAAGTGACGCTAGGTTGGATTTTTATAGTTTATAGTTAATACTACGTCAGCCATTTCATGTTGGAGGTCTCTGTATATTATGAACACGATCATCTCCAGGTGTTAAACATCGCCCCCTGTGGTTAGAAGGTGTGAAACTGAACATTATTTTTAAAGCACTTCCAAACAAACTTATCATGGTCTGCTTTGACCATGTATTAAAGAAAATAGGTTGACTTGGCAACCAGAAAGTTTCTCACATAGCGGCTGAAAATGTTTGGAATGGATAAAACAGTCCTTGTGACTTGATGTGAAAGTGAAATGTGATTGATGGGACGCTTGTAAATAAAACTGCTGAATGTTTTTCCAAGGAGGGTTTCGAAAAATTGCATACGGATCCATATTTATCTTAAATTGTTTCAGGTACTGCACTCATTGGTTCCCAGCCATGAGCTGATGCTGGAATATTGCACTCTGTTGATTAAGTCAGGTAAAATTAAGTCAATTGTCTTATCTTTTAATATTTTATATATAATATATGTATATATATATGTGTGTGTGTGTGTGTGTGTGTGTGTGTATATATATATATGTGTGTGTGTGTGTATATATATATATATATATATATATATATATATATATATATATATATATATATATATATATAATGTATATGTATATGTGTATGTATGTATATATGTGTGTATATATATATATGTATGTATGTGTATGTATGTGTGTGTGTGTATGTAATAATTTTTTTTTAAATTGCTGTTTCTGTAGCAATTAAGCACATGTTTTTAATTGCGTAACTGATGATAAAATGTCTTTATTCTGCTCCTTTACCAGGACAAAAGAAAAATCTGAAGCATGCTCTTAGTGTTGCTATGAATCTTCTGGAACATGCCTGCTGGAAGACTGACATGAAGGCATGGACCTGTCTGCTTTGTGTTCTCAGTTCCATCAAAAAAAGAAAGTAAGAGAAAATGCTCTGCAAAATTTGATGAATATTCACTTAATATTTAAACAGTCTGTTGAAAATATGCGCAGGTGAAAAACCCTCTTCTCCCGCCCAGTTACCTCCACAAATATCCATAAATGGTCCATGCGAATGACTTCCTACATATTTAAGTGTGGGGTGTCTCATTCATATTCGAGTTGGTGGAGAGAAAACCAAAAGAAGAGGAATGTTTGGGACTGTGAATAGCAAGTTGTGTTTGGAGAAATAAAAGGACACAATTACGTCAATCTGGCATGCTAGAATTTTATACGCTTGTATACAACCGCGTTCTTAGTAATTGAATGATGGGTCTATTGGTCTTAATTTATAGATTTTTTTTCCACTCACACAACTGGAAATCTACTTACTTTTTTTTCTAACAAAAAATATTCTCTTAAGCCATCATTTTCTTTTAAAAGCTGAAATTATGAGGGTTTTTCCTTGGTCCAAATTGTTCTGCAGTAGTACCTACCTGAACCATATACTCACTGTATTTACAGTTAATAAAAACATGAGCAATGATTGCATGTTGCTGTTTTAATATCTTATAAAACATTTAGCTTCCTGTTTGATATTATTGGAATTACTACACAGATCATCGTATTAAGGATCCTTATCATTTTATAATGAAAATAACATTACAAATTGCAGGTAAACCCCCCCCCCCCCCCCCCCCCCATTTACTATTTCGATTCCATATCGTAATAAAAAATTATAATTTCAATAAATATTCTACTGCTCCAGACTGCTAAGTTTGTTTGATGTCATTTATTTGCATTAATAGAGCGCTGTAAAAATGAGACCTGAAGCCTGAAAATGAGTTAGCACTTTAGCACTTCAGGTTCCATCGTCCTGAAGTCGGTGGGTTTTTTGAATGAGTTTTTGGTTAAATGCCTGAAATAAGGTCTGTGGTTAACACAAGCTCAATTTATTTTCACGTTTTATTCTATGACATAAGATACTCCAGTAATACCTCACTCGTGATTTTGTGAAGCTTTTTACGTGTCTTTGAAAAGACGGTTGATAACAAGTGGCTAAATGGGACTATGAAGGTTGTCCAGGACATTAAACGTCATCACGCCAAACAGGAAAACTCATCTACTACAGCCTCGTTGTGTGTATACTCGCATTCTTGCAAACTATTCCAACTCCAACTTTCCAACATGTAGATTTATCAGTTTATAGTATTTTCCAATTGTAGTGGTGGTGGGTTTTTTTTTTTTTTTCTTCAAATGGTGGTAGTATAAATCTTAGTGGTGGTGACGTTTAAGTCATGTGACCATGGTGTAGTTCCTTTCTAGCCTAACTTTAGCTTTTTACTTGTGGCGATTGTGTTTAGGCCTCAAAACTCGTAAGTCAAAACAAAACGTGCAAGAATCATAAACTTTTGTTGGTCACCGAGATTGTTTTCTGCAACATTCCCAATTTTTTGCAAAACTAACTTCCAGGTTAGCCTACAAAAATAGGTAATTTGTCATTTTTGCTGCACTCTATTGTAGGGTTCTATTAAATAAATGTGCATCAGAGCAAGCCAGGTAGCAGCGCAGAGGGGGAAAGTGTGGGTTGTTTAAGTTGAGGCTAAAAAAAATTTAGCGTGCACTGGGATCAAATCATACATGTTGCTTTTTTCCAAGTGATTGCTGATACAACAGGGCTTTGTAACCCTAACCCTTTTTTGTCTATTTCATTTGTTATGAAGTTGTATATGTCCTGCATATGTGTCCTGTTGCTTGCGGTATTTTCCATAACACTTTGTTTCAGTAGCAGCTTCGCACGTCCTGACTGATATATATTTCTTCTGTTTCCTTAGAAAACTTAAGAAACTTATCAAAGAAGAGTGGCAACACAGAAAAGACCTCTGGTTGAAAATGCATTTCAAAACCTTCCATAGCAGGAAGGACTCTGAAGCACTTATGAGTGTCAAAGTGAAAGTACTGCTCTGTGTGGGCCTATATAGTAAGTGTGATCACTGTTTTTTAAAAAAAAAAATTTTTTTTTTATTATTTATTTGTTTTGTTTTTTTAAATTATTCTCATTAGAGGAACAATACATCAGCTATAAATGTTGACTTCAGTGATGCTGTATTAAGAGTATCTGGCTCATGTTATCTATAGGTTCATTCCTTTTTCTTCCACTTTTCCTGGTGGTGGTCACAGTGGCAACAGGCCGAGAAGGTCAATCCAGACTTCTCTGTCCCCAGCCACAGATTCCAACTCCTTGGAAATCCCAAGTCATTTCCAAGCCAATTATGAGATGTAATCACTCCAGGTCTGCCTCTGGGTCTCCGTCTAGCGGGTCAGACCTGTTACAGCTATACAAGGACCTGACCAGCAAGTTATTACTCCAAATAACACCGCTCCAACCATTCCCAACATGAGCACTAAAATCCCCCAGGAGCACTATGAAGTCAGTAGGAGGTACCCTCTTGAGCCACTTCGGTCTAACCCTGAGACTTGAAATCTTATAGGGGCAACTCTTGTCCACTGGGGAAAAACTTGGCCCTGCAAGGGACTTGTGAGTATCTCCACAATCACCTGAGGCCTGTCTTTTGTGGGAAACACAGAGAAGGAAACAGACCATCCCTGATCCAGAGCTTTCCATCTCTTATGCTAACTTTTGCTTTGGGAAGGCAGAATGTCATATTGCCCGTTTCCATTCAAAGGGTCTAGTTTAAGACTGTCCATCACATCCCTGCCACCCAACTGCCATCGCACCTGACCATCACCCCTCATATTAGGATAGCTCTTTGTCTGATTTGTTCACCAAGGGTAGCCTGGGAGCATTCAAGTACATAAACACCTTCACCATAAACACCCTCACCAACTTCTCTGAGCTCCTGAGCTCGGGTTCCTGTCTGTTTGGAGTTTCACTGTATTTGAAATACACAAAATATAAAGGCTTAAAATGTTCTGTATGGAGGAGTGGACTGATATCTCTCTACAACTGTTTGTTTCTAAGCAAGTTAGACATTAATGGAATAGACGCAGTGCTGTTATTCTTGTCCGGACAGGTGTTGCGTTACTTAAAAAGGCTATTATTGGGCTCTTGAGTGGTGCAAGAGAAAAGCATTCACCGTATCTACCAGAGATCCTGAGTTCAGATCCTGGCGACAAACATCCGTGACTGTCCAAGAGAGCAAAATTGTCCATGGGAGGGATGCTTTCCTGTGAAAGTAGCTGTTTCCATCCACTTTTCTGTTATCGACAAAGTCAAAATGCGTTAAAAAAAGTTAGCAAAATTTAAAATGGAGAGTATTGATACAATTAAATGAAATTGGTCAGCTTACTGTCACTTTAATTTCATACGTGATTGCAGTTGTAATTTCTTATCAGAAGACGATGTAAGAATGGAGCAGTTGCTCGTCTGATCGGGCTCCAAGTACCTGTCCTTAAGTGACGAAGCCCTTGGTCAGGGAGGTAATGGTGGAAAAGTCTCTGGCTGCAACGTTTTAGAAAATCACGGCCCATGTTTGACATGCTGTGCCAACTAATTGGTCCTGATGTCGTGCCCATAGCAGTAGTGGGGGAAATTTTCAGGGTTAGTAAATTGACATGTCCATCGACATTTATATGTTGTGTGCACAGCTATTTAAAGAAAATTTAAGGCGGCTTTATATCAAGCTGCCAAATGCAGCGGAAGCCAATGAAATAGCATACCATGATTCCTTGGTGGATCTTGTGCCACAGGTTTGCAGTGCGCTGCATGCAGTGGACACGCACATCCCTTATTCTTTCCGTGACGGACAAATCAATTCTATCATGTAACACTTTTGTTTTTTGCATGAATGACATTTTTCTCGACAAAAACTGTTTTGAAACGCAACATTTGAAGTATTGAAATGTGCGCTAAAGTAAAATGAGAAAAAGATTATTGCCGACACTTGAAATGTTATCGATTCATTTGCGTTTCCATCAGTGAACACATGTTAAACAATGAATGTTAATCCTATTTTCGCTAAGAAGATATCCTAGGATGGATTTACATGTCTCAGCGGAGCGAGATGGCTCTCCCTAGTTGGTAGCTGTTGTATGATGGGGAGACCGAATTGGTGGGAGTGGGTGGCCAGTACTAAATTGAGGGGAAATCAGGGAAGCTCCCCACCCAAACAAAACTGTTTTTAATAAACTGAAAGTGTCCTTGTATGTTCAATGTATTACTTATTGCATGTTATTGTTTTTTATTTTGGTGTGTGTGTGTGTGTGTGTGTGTGTGTGTGTGTGTGTGTGTGTGTGTGTGTGTGTGTGTGTGTGTGTATGTGTATGTGTGTGTGTGTGTGTGTGTGTGTGTATATATATATATATATATATATATATATATATATATATTTATATTATATTATATTATATTATATTATATTATATTATATTAAAATTTCCTTAATTTCATGGAGTTCCAATAGTTCTGGATTGCACTGTATACATCTTATCGTAACATACTGTTTCTCATTTCAGACACACGCTACAGTATGAAGTACTATAAAGATCAGAAGAAAATGACGGCTCAACAAGATATAAAGTGAAGAACATGATGTTTTGAAAGTGAAGGGATACAGAGGAAAAATTAGCGAAAAAGCGAGGAAAAGAAAGAAGAAATAAAGAGAAACGATTGCTTTCTATGCATCTGTATATATTCTCAGAAAAAAGGTTCGAGAAATTTTGATATGACAACGGATTGGCTACAGAAACAAGGAATGTGGTGTGACAAAAGTGCTGGGCCCACAGGGATTAACATGGGCTGGCTCCATGATGCATGGAGGTCGGGGAAGCGGCTGTTTCTGGGGTGCCTGCTTTGGTCAGGCCCTCTCCGGTAGGTCTGGGGGACGTGGATGTGATGTGCCTCTTATATCTTGCTTGACATTTATCTATCTGTAACATTAAAATTGCACTGTGTCAGTTGACAACCCACCTATAGATTACATTGTATGGCTGTTTTCCTGTGAACGTTTGCCTGTACATACCCTCTTAAACAGGTCATGCCACTTCTTCTGGTGAGGAGCAGGTCTGTTATCAGCTTCAGAGAGCCACAACCTGTTGAAAATAAACACTGATCATATCACACTGTGCTGACTACATCACTGGCATGTTTTCTCTTATAAAGTTGCGCAAATTCTACCGTTATGATTTTAAAACAGACCTGGTTTCTTTCAATTTCCATTTGTACCATCTTAGTTTTTTGTTTGGTGACTTTTTCCCATGACTTGCCCGCTGTAGGTTCTGACCAGTGTCTATAGGCAAAATGAAAGTTTAATGAGTAATAACAAAATTCTAATATATAACATTTAAAATAAATCAATTAAAATGGACAATAAAACAACTTTCTTCTCTAACAAAAGAAAACGCTTAATACACGATAAACATTCGAAGACGGTATGTTTAAAGTGTTTTTTTATTTTATGAGATGTTGTAGTTGTCGTTAATGTATTCTTTGTTCTACTGAAGTACTTCTTCAGAAGGCTAAATTGAAGAATGTAGACTCCTAGTATTGTCAATTAGTCATTTAGTAAAAAAAAAAAAAAAAACAATAACAATCTGTTGATGCTCTGTTGCATACTACTGAAAAAATAAGCACTGTGTATGAAGTATGTTAAAGCAGGGGCTTCCAGAAAACTACTACTGGCCGGAGGTGTAGATGTTTAGTATTGCAATAAAACTTAAGGATTGAAAATATCATAAGGATCAATTACTTGTTACTGCAGTTGTTTAATCAAACCTTTTTAAATCTTTGTTAAGAAACACAAAAATGTGTGTGTATATCCATCCATCCATCTTCTACCGCTTACTCCTTCTTCACAGTCACAGGGGAACCTGGGGCCAATCCCAGGGAGCATCGGGCACAAGGCGGGGTACACCCTGGACAGGGTGCCAATCCATCGCAGGGCACAATCACAGTGTGTATATATATTATATATATTTATATATATCTACACACACACACACACACACACACACACACATACATATATATATATATATATATATATATATATATATATATATATATATATATATATATATATATATATATATATATATATATATACATACATACATACATACATACATAGTGCATCTGGAAAATATTCACAGTGCTTCATTTTTTGTTATGTTACAGTCTAAATTCTACAAACAATACCCTATAATGACAACGTGAAAGATGTTTGTTTGAAATCTTTTTTTAAATAAATTTATTAAAAATAAAAATCAAAAAAGCACATCAGAGAACAGATGCAAACAAACAGCATTATAAAGACCAAGGAGCTATCAAAACAAGTCTGTGAGGAAAAAGTTTTGAAGACATACCAATCAGGCTTTTGTTTTTGTCTGTGTGGAGTTTTGCTTTCTCCCTGTGTTTGCATGGGTTGGATGGAGTGATAATTAACTATCTAGTTGACTTGTTTGGAAACTGACCCAGAAATCACTATTATACACTTTATCTTTTACTTTACAAAGGCTTAATAAGAAACACTTCTCTAGTTATTACCTATTATCTATGATAATAAAAGCCATTAGTATTGTGTCTACATTGTAAGAAATTGCAGATTGCCTCTCAGCAGATTCCATTCCAATGTGGTAGGGTCATCCAGGTGTTAGACACTACATTAACTTTAGAATGAATGAAATAGTGTACTAATTATGGACAAAACTCTGGTTCTATGAACAAAAAAGGTTCCTCATCGTTGGGATCAGCCACCGACCTGATGGGTGCTCGATGAGTAGGTTCCAAGGACAGAAATGAAATGATTCAGGTATATATAACAAATGCTACATCACTTGACACTTTGTAATTCTATTGAAGGTCTTGGCATACGTTTGTACACACACTGTGGATATCCAGACACTGCCCCTGGTGGTTATCTGGTGTTCATAAAACCACATCCATAACTAGTGTTTTATCTGCTCTCAGACACACACAAACCATTTTATGGAGGGCTTGAGAATTAAGATCATGTGGTGAAATAATTGTTTGTTAAAAATAATTCAGCAGACCAACTAATTTTTTATGTAATTTTTATCTGATTGTTTATTATTATTTTTTTAAAATGAGAATTTTAAAGAATTTATGTCAAACGTAAAAAGTTCAACTAATGCTAATAATATGCAGGAACTGATTAACATATTTTCTTTGGCTTAGCAATGTAAAAGCTGGCAATATTCGTAGAAATGCTACAGAGATTCATGGCCTTACATAACCATTTAGTTGCTGCAAAAAAATAAACTATCACAAAACATAAACAGAGTCGTTGATCATCCAGGTAACGACATCCATCCATCCATCCATCCAACTTCTATACCGCTTATCCTTTTCAGGGTCATGGGGAACCTGGAGCCTATCCCAGGGAGCATTGGGCACAAGAGCATTGGGGTAGTATTAAATAAAAAATAAATAAATAAATAAAACAAGATGAAATTTTTATGATACCTCTTCCTCTTATTATTATTATTGTTGTTGTTGTTGTTGTTGTTGTTATTTTTTTACTTATGAACATTTTGCAGATTACGCACGGCGTATGCAAATTTAGGACCTCACCTGTATCTGCAGGTACTTTCTTATAGTGTACACTCTTATTAAAGAGGACGGTGAGTATATATGTGACCTAAAAATGCCTTCAAGCTCAGATTTGTTTCCCAGTACTGTGGTATTCACAGTGGGGGCCGCCAGGGGGCGTCCGGAGGCCTCAACAATTCGGTATGAAAAATAAATAAATATATGATTTATATATATATATATATATATATATATATATATATATATATATATATATATATATATATATATATATAATTCCTAATGTAATTTAAAGATGTAAGCTGTAATTATTAATAATAAAAAAAAAATTAAAAAACGGGGATATATTCAGAAGTCTGTATTTTTAATGTGTTTTAAAGACATCTTGCAAAAGGGGGGCCTTGGTCACAGGATAGTGCCATTTGGGGGGCCTTGCCCTGGAAAAGTTTGGGAACCCCTGTCCTAGTAGACCGACCACGTGTACCACGTGTAGTCAGACCAGATCCGTTCTGACCATGATAGTGTTGTCTGGTTAAACTGTGTGTGTCAGTGAGAATGCATCCATGTCACACTCGGGACGCTGAGTAAGCACTGCTCTCTGATCAGGCCTCTGAAAGCTGACTTTACATTCGTCCAGCCTCCTCCTCCTCCTTGTTTCTTTTTTTTTTAAAATTCCTGGGCTGGTTTTGCTACATAGCCAGTAGAACTATGATTACTGGATCAATGAGGAAATCTATTGGCTCGATCCGGTGCCACTCTGAAGTGAGACTCTGTAATCTGTACCATCAGGGAGCAAAGCAGAAAGTGAACATGCTCTGAAGAAACCCTGCTGGAGCTCTCGGAATGATCTGAAGCTTTGCGAACGCCTTTAAAATATCAGCAAGGACCCTTTAGACTTCATAAAACACGCCAGAAGGTGAGTTGTGATGGTGATTGTGGACCGTTTGCGTGTTGTTGTTGGCAGGTGTGTATTCATGTTGGAGCTTTCAGAACTGGCAAGTGTGTTTGTGTGGAAAAGCCCTGTAAACTGTGCATCATGATCAATCAGAAGTGTGTGTGTGTGTGTGTGTGTGTGTGTGTGCGTGAGGTCGGATGCAGGACGTGTCTGTATATCATATTCTCAGCACGTCCTCATGCCGAGTTTCAGAGAGGGCTATTTATAAACGGGTCCGCAGCCTGAGCAGTTCATGAAAACAAGGATATACACTCACCGGTCACTTTATTAGGAACACCCGCACCTAATCATTCATGCAGTTATGTAACCAGTCAGTCATGTGGCAGCAGTGTAATGCATAAAGTCATACAGATGCAGGTCCAGAGCTTCTGTTAATGTTCACATCAAATAATGTGATCTCATTGGCTTTTGGAAAAACCACCGGGAACTCTTTAACTGTCCAGTTTGCGTAGTCAAGGCTCAGATCCCTGTTCTTGGCTGACCTGATGTGGTCTTCTGCTGTTGTAGTCCATCCATCTCAAGGCTCGGCATGTTTCCCTGAAGAACGGGGGAAAGTGTGAGGTCGGTGACTTGGTTGTTGGTGCCAGGTGGTTCAAGAGTATTTCAGAAACTGCTAATGTCCTGAGATTTTCACGCACAACATGTTTCTAGAGTTTACAAAGAATGGTGTGGAACACAGAAAACATCCAGTGAGCAGCAGTTCTATAGTGAAATACAGGTTCTATATGTCAGGCAATCCAGGGTTTGACTGGATTTTGTGTTCGCAGAAACGAACGCAAAATTAAGCAAACACGTCCGCGGTATTCGGAGGAGCTTGCGATTTTTCAAAATTACCGCAGATTTTTCCACAGACCATGCAAAACACTTTCGTGTGATTTGAGATTTCGCCAATTGGAGTATTTTCCGCAAAAAAAGCACAAGAAATTCTGCAAGTTGCGTCACAAATTTTGAAAAAAGCTGCAGTGAAATCAAGCATGTTCGGCTGCAACAATCATAAAAAACTGCGAAATTCTGCATAGACTGATAGTTGGTGATGCCTTGTTGATGACAAAAGTTAGAGAAGACTGTATTGAGTTGACAGGAAAGGACGTTTTTTTTTCTGTCTTATTCTTCTGTGAATGTATTGAAGCAATTAATTCAGCCAATTATAGATGAACTCCAGCTGGTATACCTATATACAAAATTATGAACATTACAGGTTTATTTCTATCGCTCTCTTTCTCTCTCTCTTTGGTTGTACTGTGCCTTGTGTTTTTTGTGAGTAGAATTTCACTATTATTATTATGACCAGATTTTAATTAATTACGTTAGTTAACCTACATACGTTGTGTATGCATCTCTACTTCCAGATATTCTAGATATTTTATGAGAATTTGTTGTATTTATGTTCACATGTCAGAATTGCCCCTTATTGTCTAGACAATAAAACATATTGTCTTGTTACTATGATGTGCTATGACTGGACAGTAAATGAATAACACTATGAAGTTTTCGTCCTATTACCCTGGACCCCTTCCCCTAGGCTCAAATGTCAAAGTCCACCCATGCGTGGTGAAGTGAAAAACATCACAGAAAGCATGACATATGGAGCCTTGAGGTGGCCGGGCTACAACAGCAGAAGACCACGTCATGTGCCGCTCCTGTCAGCCAAGAACAGGGATCTGAGTCTAGATTGGGCACAGGCTCACCCAAACTGGATAGTTGATGATTCATGTGATGTTTTTCCAAAGTCACAGAGATCACATTTTTCCTCATTATAATGTTTAATGTGAACATTAACTGAAACTCTTGACCTGTATCTGCATGATTTCACGCATCGTGCTGTTGCCAAATGATTGGCTAATTGGATAACTGCATGAATGATCAGAGGTACCTGTGTTCCTATTAAAGTGGCCAGTGAGTGTATATATCCGAGCACAAGGAATTCACCTAGACTTAAGATTGAGCTATAGTGGAGATGTAGCCAGTGTGAATGTGTTCTCAGATAAGTGATTATAGACCTAACTGCATTGTCTTATTTGACATTTTCCTGTTTATAGGTTATTGATTTATGGATAAGCTTCAGTAGATTATGTTATAAATTCAGACCTCAATAGTTATTACTTTTTATACCACAACGCTGTTGAATTCTCAATTCTGATTGGCTGACAGACGTTTTGAGGTGTGCAATTATTTTTTAGTAAATGCACAGCAAAAGTAGTTCCAGTCAGGTATTGACTGAATTACAGTTCCATATCACTTCGCCAAGTTAACTGAAATAACAGAAAAGTTAGGCTACTATCCACCACAGCACACAGATTTAACAACAAACAAAACTACAATTTTCCAGAAATATGTAAGGAATGACGGGCCGTTGAATTATTAGAAAAATAATGTGAAGCCGAGGTGGTAATTCGGTCACGAGGCGAACCGGAGGCTTGAGACATTGATATGCAGTTATTAGAGAGGGAGAGAGTGAGAGAGAGAGAGAGAGAGAGAGCGAGCAAGAAAAAAGAAAGAGAGTGCGAGAGAGCACATGTGATAAGCTGGTGAACAAGTATCAATATTTATTTATTTATCCATTGTATTTTCAGCAGTAATAAAAAATGAAAAACCCTGTGAACAAGTAGGCTTATTGATATTTATTTATGAACTCTCTCTCTCTCTCTCTTTCTCTCTTTCTCTTTCTCTCTCTCTCTCTCTCTCTCTCTCTCTCTCTCTCTCTCTCTCTCTCCAATAACTGCGTATCAATGGCTCAAGCTTCCGTTCCTAGCTCAAAAATGACGTATTGGAATTAGCAGTGGAGACTTGAGTTGGGATGCATTATAAATGAGTTCCACACGAGCATTTTATGGACAAAAACCTGACAAATGTCTTGAAATAAAACATCTGAACAAGGTCTTGAAGTGTGGTAACTTTGGTATAAGCAGAATAATTGACTCCAGTCCATTGAATTATTAGAAAATAACACAGGTATAACGGCCACCCCACATTACCACCTCGAGGTGTGCATTATTTTCTAATAATTCAACAGCCTATTGTCAATTATTCCTTATTTACTATATTAGTTTAGACATGCAGTCATTTAAATAATTGTCATTTCTCACTTTTTCCCCACCCCAGAGTGCCCAGCTGGGTTGTTTGTTGTCTGCCAGCCTTGCTCTGTGGTTTACCCATGCCTCCATCTTCCCTCGATGACAGATTTGTGGTCCCGCTCCAATTTTATCTGGACACAACCTACCTGGAAGCCACCGTGGGCGCCATTGTGGTGGAGATCCAGGTGACCAACCTCACTTATATGCCCTCATCCAGCAGTTCCACTCGTTCCCTGACGTGTGGATGCAACAGTGCCAGCTGTTGCATGGTGAGCACTTACGAGAAAGACAGCCAGACACAGACCCTGACCCAAACACTGAGCCAGGTCAGTACAAGTAGCCCCGACTTGAATTCCGGCGTCAACTATGCTGCGCACGGAGGTTTCTCCAGGCCAATGGTGGGCCAGAGTGAAACCGTCAGTGCACCCAGTCTCATATCCAGCACACCCAGAGGTGGTGTGCGCATCATCCACCCAAGTGAGCTGGCTCAGAAGATGACATATTGCCCCACAGGTCATCCAGTGGGGCCTCTGCCAATAATAATAGACTGTAGGCCTTTTTTGGACTACAGCAAGAGCCATATCCGAGGCGCTGTGCATATTAACTGCTCAGACAAGATCAGCCGCCGGCGCCTGCAGCAGGGCAAGATCACTGTGCTGGATCTCATTTCCTCCCACCAGAGCAAAGACTCCTTTAGAGGCATTTTTTCAAAAGAGATAATCATTTATGATGAGAGGACACTGGACCCAACTCGACTGTCATCATCTCAACCTTTGCATGTAGTTCTGGAGTCTCTACGTAGGGATGGGAGGGACCCAATTGTTCTCAGAGGTTGGCCTCTTTTTAATTTTTTTTTATACCAGTTGTTAATGTATTGGCAGAAATTTATATCCAAGGTAAGAGTCTTGCCTTGCTTGAAGAGCCAATAGTAGCTATTTGGCAGTTTTGGGAACTTGAACTTAACCCTCAGGTCCGAACTTTAACTGTGGAACCACCAGGTCGTCATTATAATCATAAAGAGGCCAGTTATTGCCTCAAGGTCTTACTAGTGATATTTAGATAGAGTACAAAATGCTAGCACATTACAGTAGTTATGATATCGGCCTAGTAATTATGAACTGTTTCTGTGGTTTCTGTACAGGACAGACTTCCTGTTTCTTTACACATTCATTCAGTTTGCTACAGTGATGTTATCTTATATTCTCTTCAAATAAGTACATACAGTGCATCCAGAAAGTATTCACAGCACTTAACTTTTCCCAAATGTTTTTATGTTACAGCCTTATTCCAAAATGGATTTACTTCATTATTTTCCTCAAAATTCTACAAACAATACCCCATAATGACAACATGAAAGAAGTTTGTTTGAAATCTTTGCAAATTTATTAAAAATAAAAAACAACAAAAAAAGCATATGTACATAAGTATTCACAGCCTTTGTTCAATACTTAGGCACCAATTACAGCCTCAAGTCTTTTTAAGAATGATGCTACAAGCTTGGCACAGATATTTTTGGGCAGTTACTCCCATTCTTCTTTGCAGGACCTCTTAAGCTCCATCAGGTTGGATGGGGAGCGTCGGTGCACAGCCATTTTCAGATCTCTCCAGAGATGTTCAATCGGGTTCAGGTCTGTGCTCTGGCTGGGCCACTCAAGGACATTCACAGAGTTGTCCTGTAGCCACTCCTTTGTTATCTTGGCTGTGTGCTTAGGGTCATTGTCCTGTTGGAAGATGAACCTTCGCCCCAGTCTGAGGTCCAGAGTGCTCTGGAGCAGGTTTTCATGAAGGATGTCTCTGTACATTGCTGCATTCATCTTTCCCTTGATCCTGACTAGTCTCCCAGTTCCTGCTGCTGAAAAACATCCCCACAGCATGATGCTGCCAGCATGATGCTGCCACCATCATGCTTCACTGTAGGGATGGTATTTGCCAGGTGATGAGTGGTGCCTGGATTCCTCCAGACATGACGCTTGCCATTCAGGACAAAGAGTTCAATTTTTCATTTCTCATGGTCTGGGAGTCCTTCAGGCGCCTTTTGGCAAACTCCATGTGGGCTCTCATGTGCCTTTTACTGAGGAGTGGCTTCCGTCTGGCCACTCTACCATTCAGGCCTGATTGATGGAGTTCTGCAGAGATGGTTGTTCTCCTGGAAGGTTCTCCTCTCTCTACAGAGACACACTGGAGCTCTGTCAGAGTGACCATCAGGTTTTTGGTCACCTCCCCGACTAAGGCCCTTCTCCTCGATTGCTCAGTTTGGCCGGGCGGCCAGCTCTAGGAAGAGTTGGGATGGAGGCCACTGTGCTCATTGGGACCTTCAATGCTGCAGAAATGTTTCTGTACCCTTCCCCAGATCTGTGCCTCGATACAATCCTGTCTCAGAGGTCTACAGACAATTCCTTGGACTTCATGGCTTAGTATGTGCTCTGACATGCATTGTTAACTGTGGGACCTTATATAGACAGGTGTGTGCCTTTCCAAATCATGTCCAATCAACTGAATTTACCACAGGTGGACTCCAATCAAGTTGTAGAAACATCTCAAGGATGATCAGTGGAAACAGGATGCACCTGAGCTCAATTTTGAGTGTCATGGCAAAGGCTGTGAATACTTATGTACATGTTCTTTTTGTTTTTTATTTTTAATAAATTTGCAAAGATTTCAAACAAACCAAGTTGTCATTATGGAGTATTGTTTGTAGAATTTTGAGGAAAATAATTAATTTAATCCAATTTTGGAATAAGGCTGTAACATAACAAAATGTGTAAAAAGTGAAGCGCTGTGAATACTTTCCTGATGCACTGTACATTTTTCTGCATTAAATGAGTACTTTGTGCTTGTTTGTGCCATGTAACATGGGCCATATTGATTGCTATTTTTATCAGGCTGATTTGGCACCTTTCAAGTAAACAGATGTACTTTTAAAGCTTACATAAGATGGAGGAGCATCTGCAGCTCATGTTTACCAGGACAGTTGGTAAATTATTTACAATTCATATATCCATTTGTATTCAGCAGGGAACATGTACACAGAGCACAGAAAATTAGGCTTCTTAATGTTTAAGGAAATCATATACAGCTGTAAACAGTGAACTGTCTTTTATCCTTAGGCTACTTGTCTTGTGAACATTGCCATGTTTTTCACATTTTGGCTGGGCTAGCAGGCATTGAATTGAGAGGATAGTGCATCTGTCAGTTTGCCGCTTGCTGAGCACCACACTGTGAGGCCACACAGGGCCTTCGTCTGTTCCCTCATGAACAATGTTCTTTGCGTTCCATCTGTTTCATTCCTTCGGGTTCATCATCTTGCCTTGCCATCTTGTCTTGTCTTTTTTGCCTGTTAATTATAATTTGCAATTGTGGAACATTTTTGTTTGTTTTTATGTGTGCACCAAGAAAAAAAAGTACTTCCGGCTATAACATGAACAATGTCACGATTACAAGGTGGAGATGGATGAAAGTGCAGAATTTCTTTAATTAACAGCACAACCAAACACAAAACAAGAACTATGAATCAGCAGCAAAACACTAAGAGTAATCATAAACCAAAGATCATAAACACAGCAACAGGGACAATGGCAAAGAAAGACAAACGTAAGACAAAGAATGCAGTGCAAACTGTGGCTATATACACGAATGCTCGTTAACAGGAACATGATTCAGATGCAGGTGGTCATGTGACTGATGCAGTAGCTGCTGGGAAATGTAGTTCTGAGTTTCTTCACTGAAGAAACAGCTGGAGGTTAATTAGAAACAGGTCAGTAACATGATTGGGTATAAAAAGAGTATCTTAGAGTGGTGGAGTCTCTCAGAAGTAAAGATGGGATGGAATCTGGATGGAAAAACCTATATTCGCTCTAAAACCTGAATATACCTTTCAGCATTGGTGATGCCTTTCCATCAGAGATGCAGGCTTTTGAACTGAGTGCTGATAAAAAGCCGGATGGTCCCTCTCCTCTTTAGTCCTCTTTAGTTTAGAGGATGCGGAGTCCATGGTTTCCAAAAAGAATGAAAAATTTCGAATCGCCAGACCACAGAACAGTTTTCCACTTTGCCTCAGTCCATTTTAAATGAGCTTTGGCCCAGAGAAGACGGCAGCATTTCTGTATCATGTTCACATATGGCTTCTTCTTTGCATGATAGAGCTTTAACCAACATTTGTGGATGACACAGCAAACTCTGTTCACAGATAATGAGTTCTGGAGGTGTTTCTGAGCCCATGCAGTGATTTCAATTACAGAATCATGCCTGTTTTTAACGCAGTGCCACCTGAGGGCCCGAAGATCACGGGCATGCAATATTGATTTTCACCCTTTGCACAGAGATTTCTCCAGATTCTCAGAATCTTTTGATGATCCATCCATCCATCCTCAACCGCTTATCCGTTATCGGGTTGCGGGGGCAGCAGCTCCAGCAGGGGACCTACTCTGAGTTCCTTCTCACCCTATCTCTAAGGAAGAGGCCAGCCACCCTCCTGAGAAAACCCATTTCGGCCGCTTGTACCCGCAATGTAGTCCTTTCGGTCACTACCCAACCTTCATGACCATAGGTTAAGGTAGGAACGAAGATTGCCCGGTAGATCGAGAGCTTTGCCTTCCGACTCAGCTCCCTTTTCCCCACAATGGTGCGGTAAAGCGATTGCAATACTGCTCCCGCTGCTCCGATTCTCCGGCCAATCTCCCGCTCGCATGTCCCCTCACTCGTGAACAAGACCCCGAGGTACTCGAACTCCTTCACTTGGGTTAAGTACTCATTCCCCACCCGGAGTAGGCACTCCATCGGTTTCCTACTGAGAACCATGGCCTCAGATTTAGAGGTGCTAATCTTCATCCCAGCCGCTTCACACTCAGCTGCGAACCGATCCAGTGAGTGCTGGAGGTCACAGATTGATGACGCCATAAGGACCACATCATCTGCAAAAAACAGCGATGAGGTCATCAGGTCACCAAACAGCAACCCCTCCCCACCATGACTATGCCTCGATGTCCTGTCCATGAATATCACAAACAGGATTGGTGACAAAGTGCAGCCCTGGCGGAGACCAACCCCCATCTGGAACTAGTCTGACTTTTTGCCGAGCATCCGGACACAGCTCTCGCTTTGGGAGTACAGTGATTGGACAGCCCTAAGAAGGGAACCCCTTACCCCATACACCTCCCACATTAAACCCCTGGGGACCCGGTCATATGCCATCTCCAAATGGGCATACTCCCAGGCCCACTTTTACTCTTTTGATGATATTGTAGACAAATTGTAGATGTAGTTTTTCACAGATTGGTGAACCTCTGCCCATCTTTATTTCTGAGAAACTCCTCCTCTCTAAAATACTCTTTTTATACCCAATCATTTTACTGACCTGTTTCCAATTAACCTCCAGCTGTTTCTTTTTAGTAACACTTTAGTAACACTTTAGTAACACTTTTTAGTAACACTTACTTTTCCATCCCAACTTTTTTGAGACGTGTTGCGACAATCAAATTCAAAATTACCGTATTTTTTTCTTTAAAATGATACATTTTACTCAATTTAAACATTAGATATGTTTTCTATGTTCTATTATGGATAACATGGGTTTATGAGATTTGCAAATCATTGCATTCTGTTTTTATTTACATTTTATACAGCGTTCATGAAGTGGAGATGAGTGGTGCTCCTGTAGGCGAGCCTCAGCATTAGCTTTGAATTTGTGATTATGCTGCTGATTCGTCACTCATTCACCAGACACCAAACAGACTCTCTGTTAATTTTAAAATCAGACTCTGTGTTAATGACAAAAAATTGGACATGTGTGCCATATAGGATGCCTATGCCCTGTCTAAGATAGAGGAATATTTTTCTGCCCTTATTGGTACCAAATGATTTTCCATAATGAACCTAAATTCTGGCAACTCTCAGGTGGAAGTTGCAGAATAAGACAAGCATAAGACTGCATTTATTTGCCCCATTTGTTTCTGGAAATCTAGCGCGTTACTAATATTTAGACTGTTACAAATGCTCCCAGCCCGTGTTAACACTTAAGGAAGAAATGTGTTGGAGACCTCCATTTCAATTAAGTGCTTGTGTTCCTGGATGACCTGACTGTCTGATCCACTTGAGGAATATGAATGTTAATTGTTGTAATTGTCTTAGGGATTTTGGTTTATAGTTGATTCCAGACAAATAATTCTTAAAATTCAATTCTGTTTATTTATTTAGTTAATTATTTTATTTATATGGCAATTTTAACAATGGACATTGTCACAAAGCAGGTTTACAGAAATCCAGATATAAGTTTGAAATTTGAAATGTATAATTTTATCCATAATGAACAAGCCAGAGGCGACAGTTTTAAGGAAGAACTCCCTGAGGCAACCAGAGCAAGGGGGAAACCCAACCTCACCTGGGTGACACCAGATTTTAAATAATTTCTCTTCTATAACTCTATATAGTCCAAAAAGTGCCAAGTGGGTTAACAGGAACGTGAGTACGGACATCATTATAGTTTTAACTTTAAGTAAATCATATCAAACTGAAGTTATCAACTGTTCAATGATGGAGACTGGAGTGTAAATTAGGGCTGCAGCTAATGATTATTTTCATAATCGATTAGTTGGCTGATTATTATTAATTTTTTTCCAATTAATCGGAAATGGGGGAGCAAACTTTCAGTACCATTTTTTTTTTCGTTTATTTAACATAAAATCCACAAACTGAGTGTTACAAATATAAACTTCCAACTAAAACTTTACACAACTGTTTGTCCAATTATATAAGACTGAAAAGAACCCAATACACACACCAGAATAAATATTATTAATTTAGGACTGTAGTTTAATTCAGTGCTTTTTGTGCATCATAAAAATAATGCATAAATACTTATATATATTATAAACTAATATATAAGTTTATATTATATAATAACAAGGTAATGTTGACATAAACAGTAAACTGAAGAAAGTCATTGTGTCATGATTTCCCCTTGAGACAGTGCTGCAGTATTGCAGTATGCTCGGAAAACGCGTGCACCAGCCAGATACTTAAACGCATAGCAAACGCACACTTTTCGGTCTGCAATCACAGTAACTTTGTTTACGAAGGACATATGCTTTTGTTATGGTTGTGTTCTGTCTCTGCCCTGCTTTGTCAGTGGTTGTTTCCCGAGTGTGTGTCAATATTGTTTTCAGCTGTCCGTGTTTACCCATTATTATATTTGTCATTTAAACCCCTCGTTGCTCAGCATTGAGTTTACCTCATTACCAAGCGGTTGGTTCTCAGTTCCCGGTTCATGCTTCATGCTATTGACCTTGTTTCTCGTTTCATATTTTCGATTCTAGCCTCACCCAGTTCATGCCTGTTTGTATATCGCCTGACCTTTTGCCTGTTAATAGACCACGCTTTGGATTACCGTTTTGGATTTGTCTGCATATCTCCTTTAATAAAAACCTCTGATCTGCATTTGCATTCGTCCTTAACTCTATTACGTAAGAACGTGACACATTGTCGGTGACTCCGTGCGTATGACGTCACACGCCATTGACTAGGAAGCGGTTTATACTTCCAGCTTAAACTAAGTGGCTTATACTTATACTACTTATACTTAGTAAAAAAAAAAACCCGCTAGAGTTCCTTTTAAGACGATATTACCTTTCTAAAATTCACACACTAGACAGTGGAGTACACGTGCATAGTCTAAGTGTACAGTACGTCATTTGGGACACAATTTTAGTATTTACTCTCCGAAGCATGTTCTCAGTACATAAGTAACATAGTTAGTAAATACACCCCGTGCCACACGCAGCCCAACTAATCGATATTGAGATTCGTTGACAACGATTTTCATAATCGATTATTATCGATTTTATCGATTAGTTGTTGCAGCTCTAGTGTAAACTGTTCGTAGCAATTGCAGTCATTGAGGCTATCCAAGAAAGCACATCCACAGCCATCTTTATGGTATCTATGTTGTACCATCCACAGTAATCTCATAGTGATTTTTAGACTATCGATGTGGGGCCATGTGTAGCTCAACAGAGAGAGAGAGAGACCGAAATTTTTCTGTGAAGTACCTTGGGCATGTCATACACTACATGCAGATGGTGTACATACTGACCCAGTAAGATCTCTGTCTTGCAGAGCTGGCCCTGACCCTCCTACCAAAAGGAGTTGTGAAGTGCTTTTAGGCTTTTGCTGAGTACTACCTTTTTTTCTCGATGGTTGATCCAAAGTAGTAAAGCCCTTGAATTGCCTTACATTGGAGTATCAGACACCCAAAAAGAAAGGGAAACTGTACAAGAGAGAGCACATAATGGAACACTTTCCAACTTCATCTTCCTTTCCAGAATGAGTGGACTGCTAAACATGAGACTGATTTCATGGCCATTATTGAGAGTTTGACATCTACACCTGTTCTTGCTTTGACAAATTCTAAGCTGGAAAGCTGCAAGTAATAGCTTATGCCATTTAAGGGTTATCAGTGAAGAAAACTGCTTTACCCATAAGTTAGAGTATCTGATTTTAAAATTAGCAGTTTGTGAAACATTCAATAATTGCTTGTTTGGTGTTGACCTTACAATCGTATCTGACAACAACCCCCTGACCTATGTTATGACTTGAGTAAAGCTTGATGCAGCTGGAAACCTCTGGTTATCTCTTTAACATCAAACACAGAGCACTACATGTAAATACACACTCCACACACTACATGTAAATACACACTCCCTTGAAGATCAAACATTCCTACTGGAAAAAGAGGAAATTGATGCAAGGGAAGAGATGTCAAACACAATGCTGTCTGGCATATTTGAACACCAGTCAATTGCACCTGTGAGGGGTAAATGTTCTGTTGTGAAGTGCCTTTTTATGGTTCTGCAATCCCCGTCTACTTTATCTTCCCTGGGTAGGAGACAGTACCAAGAATGGTACATGATGATTAGTGTAGACTTTAGCTCTGGGATGGTGTCTAGCACTAGAAGCGAATGGACAATTATGGAGATGTATGTTATCAGCTTGTCAATATAGAGAGATAGACTTGCATGTTGTTCATGACGACATTGGCCATTTTGAATCTGAGTGTGGTTTTCATCATTGCCCATGGATGACTATAGATATTGATGAACAATGCTGCACGTATAAAAGGTGTTTTAGGAGAATCTTCAGAGAGCCGCCCGCTGTCACCCCACTCTATCACCCACTGTAGCTTGTGTGCATGGACTGTCATTCCCTCAAACTAGACAGCTGAGACATTTGCCATTTAATAGTCATTATTTTACTTTAGTTTACAAATTTTATCACAAACCTCTGGTGGCACAAGCACTTTGGGAGAAGCTTATTTTGTGCTGTGGGTTTCCTAGTTGTGATCAGAGGAGAGCTTTTGAGGAGAGTCACAGTCTATCAAAGAGCTGTTTTGATTGATTGGAGCAGAAAAGCTGAGAAATACACCATATTATCCCTGTGAGAACCCTCTTGAGAGGTTCAACAGAACACTCCAGAGTATGCTTGAAATTCTAGAGAGGAACAACCACTCATGTGGTCACACATTACCACCAGAGATGTTGTCAATCCCTTGTTCATGCATATAATCGCACAATACATGGCAGTACCAGAATTTCACCATATAAATGTTTGACAGACAACCTATGTTGCCAGTTGACCTCATCCTTGGTACCAGTCCTGCAGGGAAGGGCTAAAGAAGCCATTCAGAGTATGTCATGCAACTACGACAGCACCTTCTGGAGAGTTAGTCTGTTGCGCCTAAGAATTCTCACAAAATGGGACTGAATATCGAAGCAAGATTTGATGAAAGTATTAAAGCTGCTGAGCTTTATCCAGGACACAGGGTTTTAATCATGAGTTGTGTCATAAAAGGTTGAAGGACCTCATTGTACTCTCTATGAAGATCTTCTACCCTGTGGGTTCCTACCAATATTCCAGCTGTAGGTCCCAAGCCGGACCAATCCAGATAATTGAGAAAGGAGGCCACACAAGGAAGAGGAGCCACTGGTATCTGTGGAATTATTAACCATTGAGGCAGATGGCTGTGTTTTGAGAACTTTTAGAGAGGATGCTACCAGTGCACCTGTTGAGCAGGAGCTCTACTAACCACCTTCATGTTCGTCAGTGCATCATGAGAAGATATCAACAACAGAGCTAAACCCACATGCCAGAAAGTATGTGCCCCAGCTCAATTAAGCCCTCATACTGCTGAGACTGAAGTCAGCACTGATTCTACAGCTGATGTTGCTAAATTGACACAAGTGGAGCAGATCCATGATGCAGCAGTCAGTCTTGAAACATGTCAGGGATGCCAGGACTTTATTGTACTGTAATAGAGACAAAGCAGTTTTATGTAAAAGCTGAGCATTGTTCTAATTGTGTGTGCAGACTTTTTTGTTTGTTTGTTTTTGATACCTTCAACTGGTGGAGTTCTTAGATGTTCTTAGTGGAGTTGTTCCTGCTTCTTAGCTGGACCATAACTACACTCCTTACTCATCAAATGCAAAGCATTCTTATGGACACTTACCAACGGGTGGTAGAAACTGAGTGCACTCAGAGGGACTAAGTTGGGACTCTGGGTCCTTTTTATTTATTTTTTATATGCTTAAATGGGGATCTGTTTTAGTTAAGAATTTCTGTTATAGAACCTAACATGTTATAAGGAAATAAGTGAAAAATAAGAGTAGAAATGAGGATCTGCTGATTCATAGTCAGTGGTAGGAGAGTAGTCAAGGAGGACGAGGACAGTTTTGTGTCTTGGATAGAAATGAAAGAAGGAAAACAAGTCTGTAGTTAGAAACATTAGTGGGTAAAGTATGGACTTATAAAGCAGAGGTGTGACTCGATCACACAAGATGGAAGGAACCAGACTAACTGTTAAGATGTATTGATCCTAGCAGTCACATTCAGAGAGGTTGATGGAGATTGTCTGGAGAAGTGTAGATGGTATTGGGTCAAGTGAATCAAGTTGAATGTCAGTGACTTTCTGAGCAAAGTGTATCATGAAGTCAGCAGTAAGAGTGTGTACAGGAAGAGGAGGAATGGGTTAAGTACGGAACAATTGAGATTAAGCTAATGCCATTAATGCCATTACTAGTATTCCATGTGCATATGTGTCCCTTACAGGTGGCTTCTCCAGTTTCAGACATGGCTATGAGGACTTATGTGAGAGCTCCCTACAACTTCAAGAGGGTCATGATGCTGGTGCAGCTGTTGCCCTGTCTGGGGCACTACCTCACTTGCTGCCCTCCAGCCCTGATATTGAGAATGCTGAGCTGACAACTATTCTGCCGTTCTTGTACCTGGGAAATGAGCGTGATGCACAGGACCTTGACCAAATGCAAAGGCTGAACATTGGATACATTCTCAATGTCACCACGCACCTCCCACTATACCTCTATGACCTAGGGATATGCAAGTATAAACGCTTACCTGCCACCGACAGCAACAAGCAGAACCTACGTCAGTACTTTGAAGAAGCATTTGAATTTATAGGTATGGTAACTGCCTTCTGATTTTATCAATCAATTCACTGGTAATACCTTGAAGACAGTAATCTAATAATCAAATCTTAGCTGATCAAAGATGATTCTAATGACATTTCAGCAATGCAGTGATTGTCCAGTCCAGCCATTACGAACTTTAAGTCAGTGAGACCATACAGTATGACAGCTTTTACATATTCCAAACCTTAGTTACAGTGAGGAGAAATAAGTATTTGGACACTTTTCTTTTTTGGTTTTTTTTTAATATAAACTACCGCTAAAAAGTTTGGAATCACTCAAATTGCCTTGCTTTTTTTTTTTCTTTTTCTTGTTTTTTTTTTTGTTTGTTTTTTTAATTTTCAATTAAAATAACAACAATACAGTGATCAGTAATACAGTCTAGACATTGTTAATGTTGTAAATGACTATTATAGCTGGAATCAGCTGATTTTGTTAACAAAGACGTGCACTACTCCCTTCACAGAACAGCACAGTCTTGCCCTAAGCAGGATAGAAAAGAAGCGTGATTCACCACTTGAGTTATCAGTTAGAAACTTTATCAAATAATAACTGCAAAACAGCAGTCTCATCTTCAACAGCGAAGAGGTGACTCTGGGAGGCTGGCCTTATAGACAGAGTTCCAAAGAAAAAGCCATATCTGCAACTGCCTGATGAACGGAAAAGGTTAAAATAGGCAAAAGAACACAGACTGGACAGAGGATGATTGGGGGGAAGTGTTATGGACAGACAAATTTTGAGGTGCTTGGATCACAGAGAAGAAAATTTGTAAGTTGCAGAACAAATGAAAAGATGCTGGAAAAGTGGAGAAAATATGATGGTCTGGGGGTGCTTTGGTGCTGGTAAAGTGAGAAATTTGCACAGGGTATAAGGAATCTTAAACAAGGAATGTTATCACTCCATTTTACAAAGCCATACCATACTCTGTGGATGGCACTTGATTGGAGCCAAATTCATCCTAAAAAAGGACGATGACCCAAAGCACTGCTCCAAATTAAGCAAGACCTATTTAAGGAAGAAACAGTCAGCTGGTATTCTGTATGTAAAGGATTGGCCAATGCAATCACTGGATCTCAACTCTGTTGAGATGCTGTGGGAGCAGCTTGACCAGATGGAACGAAAAAGTGCCTATCCAACTTGTGGAAGGTGCTTCAGGAAGCATGGAGTGAAATTTATTCAGACTTCTCAACAAACTGACAGCTAGAACACCAAAGGTCTGCAAGACTGTAACTGCTTTGATGAACAAAGTTTGAAGCGCTAAAATGTAATTCCAGAGCAGAAACCATTATTTCTAACCTTGTTAATTTGACTATATTCTCTATTGCAACTAAAAGAATGAGTTTTCATGGAAAAATGTGAAATGTTCTGAGTGATGCCAAACTTTTGAACGGTAGTGTACTTCCATAGCACATATCCACTTCAAAATATGTGTTCATAAGCATAAACAAAGATAGGTTTAAAAAAACAAAACTGATAGGGGAAAAAGTATTCAGACACTATATTAAGAAACAAAACAATACAAACCCTGATGAAGTCGGACAAATGTGAGACCTGATCGATGCTCAGATTATTTGGGACGTGAATATCTGTGACCAGTACTTACAGAGCCCTGCCATAAGAGCAGTATAATGCCCTTCCTCTGATGCTGCAAAGCCAACAACAAACATGGCTACAGATACTACTATTGAAACAAAAGGTATGCTCCTTCGCTGTATGGCATCAGCAGGAACTAAAGCTGTGAGAAGACTCTGCTGAGCAGTCCAATACTATGTTTTAAAGCAGATTAGATGAGCTATTAGCAGACATGGTCCAAAAGCAAGAGCTGTTAGCAGAAACACAACAGTTACTGACGTACAGAACTTGAGGGAGCATAGTACAGCCTCCTCACATACAAGGACAGATGCTGATGTGCTGTCTTCATTCTCTGAAGATGAGGCCCAATTCGGTAGAGAGGGCTGATATCTTTCATCATTAACACAAACTAAAGACTGTGTAAAGAAGGAGCACAGCACAGCAGTGGCAATGAATGCCCTACAGGCTAGTATTAAGGCTGCCTCGGTGAAATAAAGTTCTACCCAATATGGCTGCACAAGTGTATATTCCAGTTTGTGGTATATCCACCCACACGATTGCACATTTTAGAGCATGTTGAAGATGTGATGTGCTTGAAGAGCAGACATACTGGCTGCAGTGACTGATGTAGAAACCCTATGCTTCAGTTGTATCAGCAATATATTGGCACACAGGCTACTGGAAGGCTACACATAGGCCCATGAAGCATTAAATAATTGCCTCCTTCTGTCTGAGATGCAAGCAAAACATACAGACACAACAGACTGACCTTAGACATGTATCTGTGCCGGGACATTATTTCCACAGAGATGGGATTGAAAGACCACAACAGCAGATGGAATGAGCTATGCAGGATGCACCAGGGACCACATTGGTGCCATCACTGCAACCCAGAACACAGAGGAGGTTTTGTGCTAGAGCAGTGTGTGATCAAGCCTTTAAAGCAAAATTGACAAACTGACAAGGGAACCTGGTGTCGGTTCTGCTGAAAGTGGGATGGTTCTCCCTTCTACACCTAGACCTTTAACCAGTCCCACCCGGTATAATAGTTTTTTTTGTTTGTAGCGATCTGTGATCTTTTCTAATGAATATAATTGGGCCAAAAAGTTCTTGAACATGTAAAAGAGTTAATAATGGAGAAATGAATAAATGCGGTGCAAAAATACCACCAGGTCCAATTTGCTAACATGTTAATCACCATGGTCTTTTTGTCCCATGAGGTTCATATCTGACTGCCAGCTCCCATGAATTTTTGGATCCTGCTGAATCCCAGTCCTGATGCACACTTTTTACACAAATCTGCAATTTACTCAACTGAAGGCGCGAAGCTGATAAAGATCCTTGTCTGTCCATTCTGAGTCATATTTTTTAATCATATGTTGAGATTACACCCCAATGTGTAACTTCACCCCAAGCTCCAGAACGCAGAAACAGGTAATTGGACCAGTCAGACATCTCTATTTGAGACACCATCTCCTCTGAGCTCCTCACTGAGCACAAAATAAATTAGTGCAAAGGACACCAAAATGACCATTATGACTTATGATCACAAGCTTTGACCACTTCACTTTAAATTTTTTTTTTTTACATATTTATAATTTAGGACTACTGTAACATACAGTGCCCTCCAGTAATATTGGCACCCTTGGTAAATATGAGCAAAGAAGGCTGTGAAAAATTCTTTACTGTTTAACCTTTTTGATTTTTTGTTATAAAAAAAAAATCCACAAAACTACTCTTCTCTCGTGGATATCAAACAATTGCAAACAAAACAGGTTTATAAAAAAAATCTTTGTTAAATATAGGTGTGCAACATTTATTGGCACCCTTTTAGTCAATACTTTGTGCTACCTCCCTTTGCCAAAATAACAGCTCTGAGTCTTCTCCTTCAGATCTGCATCTGAAATTACATTCAAAAATATTGACTAATTTAGAAAATCCAGAAGACTGGTATGCAAAGCAGACCTTTTGGTAAGTTTGAAAGCGACATGAGAGATTTTTTTAAAAATTCAAACAGTAACTGTAATAGGAAAACCAGTTAGTGTTAGTAAACACTAAGCAGTTAGTCTAGGATAGCATGTAAGTAAGCAATTTGAGACACCATGGTATTTTGTTAAGCAGAGGTAGATGGATGTGTCTATACTAAAATAACTATAACTAAAGTAACTAAAATAGCACATACACTATTACTTTAAATGTTGCTTGATTGAATTTCAAATTATTAAAACTGTCTTTTGTATACATTTCCAAATCCATCCATCCACTTCTACACCACTTATCCTTCCTTCAGGGTCACGGGAAACCTGGAGCCTTTCCCAGGGAGCATCGGGCACAAGGCAGGGTACACCCTGGACAGGGTGCTAATCCATCGTAGGGCACACTCACATACACATTCACACACTACGGACACTTTGGACATGCCAATCAGCCTACCATGCATGTCTTTGGACTGGGGGAGGAAACCGGAGTACCCGGAGGAAACCCCCGCAGCACGGGGAGAACATGAAAACTCCGCACACACAGGGCCACGGTGGGAATCGAACCCCCGACCCTGGAGGTGTGAGGCGAACGTGCTAAACACTAAGCCACCGTGCACCCCTAGTTCTAATATATATTTGTAAAATAAATGAATGAAACAAAAGAGGAGCCTGTTCTTTTTGGTCACAGCCCCTATTTTAGTAACCCCTGGTTTAGTTAAAGAGGTTAATTATTCCATAATGTCATAATTACATATTCAATTTTGTCCTCAAATACCCTCTCAAAAAATGATGTCAGGGTTAAATCCTGTGATTACAACAAATGACCAGTGCATCAGGACTAAATGCTGCTTCTAACCCGAGTCAATATCACGTAGCATAAACAGCACTGCGTTCAAGTTCTGAATAGCAAACTCCACCCCCCATGCTACAATCCAAGCAGCGATTTAATGTTAAGCAATCCTAGGTCTAGATTTTAAACGGTTGTCTTTTCATCTGCATCAACAGAAGAAGCTCACCAGGCAGGCAAGGGACTGCTCATTCACTGCCAGGCGGGCGTGTCAAGGTCTGCCACTATTGTCATTGCATACCTGATGAAACACACTTGGATGACCATGACAGATGCCTACAAGTTTGTGAAGATGCGAAGGCCTATCATCTCGCCCAACCTCAACTTCATGGGCCAGCTCCTTGAGTTTGAAGAAGATCTCAATAATGGCATCACTCCTCGCATACTCACGCCCAAGCTTATTGGAGTAGAGACCGTTGTATAGAAAGGTTGATAAGAGTGCATTCTCCTCCAAAGTATTTTTCCTTTAGTTTTTTTTTTTTTTTCAACCGGAAGACTGTCTGTGAATGGGATGCATGCCTCAAAGACGCAAGTTTCTACTTGTTTTCGCTTCAGCATGGATTTTGGAATATGCACGTTGTCTCTAAAGATGCCTGTGAGAAAAGATTTGTTTGGTGTGTTAGTTGTTCTTGTACTATTTTTATACCAGAGTTGACCATGATGAGCCTTATGATGAGGCTTCACTGTGCAATACTTTGAGTGAAATGCAATGGAGGTTTAATCTGTATCTATATAGTAGGTGATGGTGAACACCTTTGCAGGTCTCTACTGTATGTTCAAGATTCAATATATTTTTTAAAAAGATTAATATTGTGTTCAGTTGAATGTGAAGCCAATGTCATTGGCATGAATGTTTATTAGATATATTTTTATTTTTTAAAAGATGGAAGGAAATGTTTTTTTTTTTTGGTCTGTATATCATACCAAATAATTTTGCTTAATTCCTCTTTGATAAAATCTCAACGGCTCTGTGTATGTTTGTCTCTGGCACTTCTACTGTGGTTATTCCTGGTGCCAGAAATATGTCCAAATAAGAAATCTATGCTGCATGAACACCCAAGACATAAATATTAATATTCAACTGTAATCCTCTTTTATTGTTATATGATATTTACCATATACTGTGGTCTTAAATTACACTGTTACCTTACTCAATGCTCCAAATATCATCTTGACATCTGCTTTTTTTTCTTTTCAGCTTGTTTGTGTGTGAATGTAGGAGAACAACCAAAAGATTATGGTGTGCTATTACATAATTCTCTTATTTCTAGTAACATTCTAGCCAGCTGAAATGCTCTGACCTCTAACTGGGTACTTAGTCAAAAATATATCAAGGAGACAGTTTTTTAAGTGGTAGTAAATGTGGATAACTGATTAATGCAACAATGTCCATCATTTGTACTTAATTCCATTGCAAAGCTTCCAAAGTTTCTTTGGAAACATTAAGCACTGGTGTTAACTGGAGTCATACGACGTCTCGGCTCTATTTTCTTTCCCGTTCTTTAATGTAAAGTAAGCAAACTGAAAATACTCTGTTTTGAGTGACACAGCAGCACGGCTTTCTCTACAGTATTATCATATTTAGCTATTCAAACTAAGGATAAAATGTTTTCTTTGGGATTAAAGCCATGGTTTGCAGTCATTCATAATTTGTTTAGTTCATCAAATTTATAAGTAAGGGGTGATCTGTTTATTTCTCTATCAAAATGACACAGAGGGATATTATAAATAATTTCATAATGAAACTTTAAGCCAACTGGGTGTAATTTTGAAAGCTTTGTCTGGCATTATAGTTATCACTTTACTACGTACTTAGCACAACGTTAATATCATTAACATTTAGCCACACTTTGAACTTTGTTTTTATGTTTTTTATTTAAAACAAAGTTGCATATGCAAGCAGTTACCGTCAGAGGATTTTACTTCGACTTCGAAACTTATATAAATGCAACTTTAAGATAAATACAGAAAAATAAGCAGATGCTCCAAAAAGGAGTAACAAACAGTTAGCCTTCAAGAAAAAGGAGAAAAAACGTCTCCCCAAATTGAGACGCTATACTGTTTTAAGATTATGTAAGATGGTTGAGTGTAAAATGAATTTTAAATGTGAATTTATTTAAAATTCATAAAAATAATTTTTATGCATATTTTCAAAAGCAGAAAGTCTTTTGTCACTGCTTTCAAAAACAAAACAAACAAAATAAACAGATTAGGCCTTAATTCGCATTAAATACCAGTGTTTAAAACATTGTTCTTTAAGAAATGAGCCTGAATGTCCTCACTGCTCACTTAATAAAACTGCGGTGTAAAATTGTTGCTTGTGTGTATACACTATATACCTTACTTTATTTGTATATTCAATTCATTTGACCTCCTTCCTGAAATGATTTCTATATTGTCACTTCTGTGAAACATTTATGTATGGTCAGATGGTGCAAATGATTGTGCAACTGAAACAAAAAGGTAAACCAATATTTCCGGGGTATATATATGGAGTGTTTATGTGGGTTTGCTGTTTTATATACAGTATTATACAGTATACAGTTGATATTTTAAGAGTGACTCAAAAAGAAACAGCAAGATATGTATTATGTGTGCCTGTAGTCTGATATACCATAGATAATCGTGTCTCTTTCTGTCTATGCGTTATGTTAGGTGTGATCATTAGTGTGTTTTCGCACTGGCTCAGAAAAAGGTGCTATATTAATGGAGGCCTTCTAAACCTTATTTGTGACATGTTCTGGTACATTATTTTCTTTCCCCAAGGTTAAAGCGGTTTATATTTATGATTATTGCTTTTAATCTTAATTACAAAGGTTAAATCCTGACATATGATTTGGAAATAAAACAAAAGAAGTGCAAAAAAAAATAAAAATCCATATAATGAACTGTACTGTGATTTTTTTTTTTTTTTGTAAAGGTAATATCTGAGAATATCTTTAAACCTGTAATCTGTCTGGCTGTTCTGTTTTTGTATGGATTGTTATTGCTTGCAAATTTTTTATTACAACTAAAATCCAAGCTAAAGAAAATAATCTCTGTGCAGTTCTTGAATTATGTCACATTCATAATACTGCCCTATATTTACCCAGTCCCTGTGGGCCTCTGTGTTCTGGCCCATGCTTACAAAGGTCAAATTCTCTTCATAAGGAACAGACCCCAAAATAAATCTGATGAGATGCCCGCTTCATTATCAGTATCCCGTCAACACTCTGCAGGCCCACAGCACCAGAATAGCCTGGGTCTTAACACTGCTAAAAGAATTGCTTCATAGACATATTAGGCATGGCAGCACCAGCAAACACAGAGCAGAAGCCTAGAGAGTCCTTGTCTCAGATACATCTACAGTTAACAACATAATTATTGGCACCCCTCAAGAAAATGAGTAAAAATTACTATAGTGATATTTTGAGCTTAAACAAATGTAGACAACTATATAGCTTTAGGATAACACAATATTTTTCAGTTAGACATCTTAAGTGCTCTTTTATTCTGCAAAATTTAGTTTCAGAATAATCTGCACTTGCACAATTATTTGGGGAAGGCCTCTCTAGCGAGAATAACAGCACAGAGCCTATTCCCGTATTGTCTAAAATGGTTGAGACTTGTAGGGATTTTAGCTCCTCCTCCATTCTGAACATTATAGGCTTCTTGCAACATTTGTGCAACCAATATTGGGATGATTGGATGTATGTTTGTAGTCATTATCTTTCTTAAACAGTTTTAACCAGCTAGCAGATTTTGGGGCTTTTTTTGTGAATTGGGGCTTCCCCCAGCTGAATTACTCAGTTGACATGGTGGCATAATGAGCATTTGTGTGGGTTATAGGTTTTTGATGGGATAGAGTTTGGGTCCCAGGTAGATTGCCCAAATAGGGCTCATAAAAATTTCTCTGTGGGACCCATGTGCCTTAGGCAATGTGAGCACCTGCTTGGGCATAGGTGAGTTACAAGTGGGGCCCATGTGAACCACCATCCACTGGCCCCAGATGAGTTCCATTTATACCATCTTGTTTGGGCTACCACCCCTTGGCCCCACATATTCCCCTTATTTTGTTTTGGGTGTTGAACTGACTGTATTTTATGTTACAGCAACATGACAAAACACAGAAAACTTGACAGAACAAAGGACTCAAAATTGTAAATTGACAACAAAGAATAAGTTGTTCAGTGACAAGCAAAAACTATTATAATACCAATAATGTCTACTGTAATTGTTTAATACATTTTAAATGTAAGAGTTATTCAATTACAGTTACAGAAAAATTTACATTTTAAAATGTCAACTCATATGCCTAACATTTTCTTACATTTAACAATAAAGAAAATATTAACAATTACAGTATTATTATTATCAACAGCAATAATGTCAAGGAGACACTCAAAGGAACCTATATAAAGACAAAAAAATTACATCATGTGGACAGCAGGGTGCGTGTGCATCAGTTACCCGGGGAAGAGGTGGCACCAGGACGCACTATGGGAAGAAGGCAAGCTGGCGGAGGAAGTGTGATGCTCTGGGCAATGTTCTGCTGGGAAACCGTAGGTCCTCTCATTTATGTGGCTGTTACTTTGACATGTACCAGCTACCTAAACATTGTTCCAGACCAAGTACACTCCTTCATGGCAAATGGTATTCCCTAATGGAGGTGGCCTCTTTCAGCAGGATAACAAATTGTTCAGGAATGTTTTGAGGAACATGAGAAACTATTCAAAGTGTTGACTTGGCCTCCAAATTCCACAGACATCAATCCGATCGAGTATCTGTGAGATGTGCTAGACAAACAACTCCGATCCATGGAGGTCCCACCTCACAACTTACCGGACATAAAGGATCTGCTGCTAATATCTCAGTGCCAGATACCACAGCACACCTTCAGAGGTCTTGTGGAGTCCATGCCTCGACGGGTCAGAGCTGTTTTATTGGCATAAGGGGGAGTTACATAATATTAGGCAGGTAATTTTAATGTTATAGCTGATCGGTGTATGTGCTCCATAATGTTCTAGCACATTTTTGATACAATGCAAGCCTTCATGTTCTTAGATCTTAGATCTTCTTAGGTCAGGGTGAAATTTTTTCTTGTATAGACAAACTCAGTACTGCAAGACAATACAGAAAACTGCATCACCTAAGATGCATCTAACTATTGGCATCTCAGTTATAGCTTATCTGGGGGAAGTTGACACAGGAAGGTAGGGTTGTGCCATGTCGTGTTTGTCATGGAAAAATCCAAGTTCACCTTGTCCAGTGATATTAGCAGTTGAAATGGCAGATTTAATCTGCACTGACATCAGAACTGTGTTAGGTTACATTCACAACACAAATAGAATAGTTGGTTGAATTAGGTCTACCAACCTAAAACAGTGGCACAACTGTACGTTAGTTCAACCCTGCAGAAGTTGGATGATTCAGTGATCTGGTGCAATATTGAATCACCGTCACCGATGACCTGTTTGTTGACCAACAGAAATTCCTTCCTTTGTCTTAGCATCAGTTATTTCGAGAAGAATCAGTCTTAAGTATTGAAAACCTTCACCGTCCTTGTTCATTGCTTTCACAAAAGTTTTTATCACAAGCCGCTGCTGCTCATACATTGTGGCACCTTTATTAGCTCCCTCTATGTTCCATGTCTCTGGTGACCTTGGTATTGGCAGAATGTCATCATGTGGCACTGGCTTCATGGCTGAAGGCACATTGGGATATTTCTTGTTCTTAGCAGAAAAGCCAGAGACATTGATACGAACTCTGTTATGTTCCCTCTGTTCTCACGATATCATTGGGATAGCAACTGGCAAAGATGCTAGCATTTTGTTCAACAAATATGAGGCTCTGTCTTGATCACTAATCTTACAACCAAAGCAGAGCTCTAGACTTTCTTAATAAGTGCAGTCATGGTCCATTTTTAAGATTTTATTCAGTGGTCACCAAGAATGCTCCTGGAGATCTACGTTCCTGAAGACTTTAGTGCCAACCAGAATTGTGCCCACCTGACCATCTAATCATTGCCTTAAGAAGTTCTTGATAAACTAAAACAGAGGTGTTAGATTTTGGTGGGAGATGAAACCTGCAGGAAGGTAGATCTCCAGAAACAGGGTTGGTGAACACTGGTTTAAGTGTATATTTGCCACAAATGAAACGGAATGTATTGTGGATGTCACAACATTGGCATGACAATTTTGCTAGGGGAATATTGATTTCCCCCTCCACTGCTTGCAATTTTCCCTTTTAAAATATTGTGGTAAACAATGTAGGTTTAAGTAGAGTACCAGGAAGGCGTAATATCACCACCTGTACTGCTGGGAGGGTCAATACAAAACTGCACATTAAACAGTAAAATAAATAAATACATATTATAAAACAGTACATTTAATTCAGTATCACCCTTTCACAAATTATAATAAAAGTATAATCTCCACATGGCTGACATTTTTTACTGCTGATGCAGGTCAAAGCTTTTGAGCATCTGCAAGTGCAGGACTGAGCAGAAGTTCTGATTAAAAAAATGAATAAAAACAGAGTGCTTAATCACTTTCTCAGAACATTTTTGAAAAAAACTATATTTAAGAAGAAATATGACTGGAGACCCTTATTTATGAATCATAAACAACGCAAAACATTGCCTGCATAAAACTAAATAAATCAAAAACAATCTAAAACTAAAAAGTACTACAGGTTCATCCTATCTTCAAAATAAGTAAATAACTTTATAGGATGTCCCAAAATATTGAATGAATAAACAAAGTCTCTCTGACCTTGTGAAAATGATCGATTGAAACATACGCTCCGTACATCTAGTGGAAAGCCTTTCCAGAAGATTGGAGCTTATTATAACAGCAAAGGGGGAATAAATCTGGAATGGAATGTTCAACAATCATGTGTGTGTGTGTGTGTGTGTGTGTGTGTGTGTGTGAGAGAGGGGGGGGGGGGGGGTGTCCACAAACTTTTGGCCATATAGTGTATGTTAAAAGTTAGCAAAGTCAAGCACGCAATTATGACCAATTTTGAAAAGAAAGTCACAGTTACTACTGGAGCCTTCAAAACACCTGCGCAAAAACTCCTTACATATTTTTTGCATGACAACTCAGATGTTAAACTGCAGAACTCCTTTGCAAAATACATGAAAGGTTGGCAGGTCTAGTAATAGAAGGATTTATTTATTTATTTATTTTCAAATGTGTTGTTTAACAAAGAAAAACTTATTATGGTTGATCTGGTGAAGGTTTTATGATGAGATGTTTATTTAGCATTTATGAATGAAGTCTCCAGTGTCACACCATTAACTTTTAATTTTATTAAGTAAGTAATAAAATTTAAAAAGATTGATGTGTTGTTCATTAGTACACTTAAAAAAAAAAGTTATATATACATAATCAACGTTCGCCTCACACCTCCAGGGTCGGGGGTTCAATTCCCGCCGGGGCCGTGTGTGTGCGGAGTTTGCATGTTCTCCCCGTACTGCGGGGGTTTCCTCCGGGTTCTCCGGTTTCCTCCCCCAGTCCAAAGACATGCATGGTAAAGCTGTCTAAAGTGTCTAAAGTGTCCATAGTGTATGAACGGGTTTGTGAATGTGTGTGTGATTGTGCCCTGTGATGGACTGGCATCCTGTCCAGGGTGTACCCCACCTTGTGCCCGATGCTCCCTGGGATAGGCTCCAGGTTCCCCCGCGACCCTGAAGGAGTAAGCGGTAGAAGATGGATGGGTGGATATAAATCATTGGCAAATTGCTGTGGTATTAAGGGGAGTAACACTTTGGACCTTGCTATTAGACAAAAATAATCCACTTATTATTGTGTGGTAACAGCAACTCCACTTCACGTCGGGCTACATCACACCAGCATGGATTACTTTCATATAATAGAATGGTCCGTCTGTGTTATTCCATAATTAACATGCCATGTCTACGCTCATCACTGATTCATCTTTTTCTGTGAAGAACATCTGAAGGATCCTGAAACTCTTCCCCATCTGGTCAACTTTAATATCTGTGCTTTAGAACTTGGAAGTAAGTAGTATTGAGCTTTTCTTCTTCCTTCGATTGGACACATTAACATAACGCAATTATATTTAAAAAATAAAAATTATGTAGGTGATGGGCCTAAAGTTGAGCCATTTGGTCTAAAGCCAAAGCATAACATTTGGCACAAAACCAAATAGCCTTCAGCCCAGCACCCAGGTAACACCATTCCTGCAATGGTAGCATCATGCTCTGAAGGACCATGCATAGGACAAAAACTACAAAGGAATGGCTTGAAAAAGAAAAAGAAAAAACCATCATCTAAAGGTTTGTTTTGGAATGGCCGGGTCAAAAACCAGACTTAAATCCAATTGAAAATCTGAAAATGTTGACCTGAAAATTGAGGAATGGAAGAAAATGCCAGAATAAAACACGTGGAAAGCTTATAGACACACACTCAAAACAACTCAAATCTGTAATTGCTACAAAAGGACAATTCACACAGGGTTGTTTTTTTAAAGGAAGTTTTAGACTTATTTATTTATTTATTTACTTACAAATAATTCAGAGGACATCTAAATACTTTAATCTTTATTCCTGTATAAAGACAGTTCAAAAGAACCAGGAAAATAAATCAATTACAACAACATGTTTAAATTTGCTGTTGCAATAAAGTAAAAATATTAATCAACACCTTGGGGGTCTGGGGGGGGGGGGGTGAATACTTTCTGGAGGCTCTGTATATCAATGGCTGACAGAGATGTGTAATATACAGTGATGTGTGTTCAGTAAAACAAAAGTATTTCAATTACACTGCTCTATTAGAAATAAAACATCCAAACATGTAACCAGTAAATGTTCAAATTTAAGACTGTTGGGTAACAAGTATCAGTAAACCCTCATAAACTGCAAAAAAAAAAAAAAAAAAAAAAAATTAAAAAAATTTTTTTTTTAAAAAATGCCTGTAACCAAACATGGAGAATAAACCACAAGTAAGCAAAACATTTCCCGTGCATAAATGCATAAACTCCATAAATGCACACAATGTAGTTTAGATAGAGTTTGTGAGGCACATCCTATTCAAACGTTCCTTCTTTCCTCTTAATATGGATTAATGGCCAATTCTGGACCCAGATTTCCAGAAACATCATGCTCCTGGAGTGCTGTAAATGCAGTGTCTAGGATCATTTCTGTTTACGCTATAATGTGCACATCCTCCCACATGTATAACATTAACTGCACCATTATCTTCTTTAGCTGTTGGTTAACATTATATGCAGCACCCAGTGATACGAGGTATGAAACAACAGAACAGATCTGGCCAATGTACCATGCCATGTTTACTGTGTCATTTTGAGTATCAAAAGAACTACAAGGGATACAACAAGTAATCTGCTTTGCTTAAGTACTTTGCTCATCATTTCTCACACCGGACATCACTTTGCCTAAATTTTGCCTTCGCTTTACTTTGTTTTGTTCCTTTCCTGAAGCTTTGTTTGCCTCTGTGCTTGTTTGTGGATCCAAATTAAGCTCATAAACTGACTAAATTTGTGGCTAACATATAAACAATGGTTATCCATTTGCGTCACATTCGGTGGCAATGTCTAAAAACAGATTTAATTACAGTGAATATAAAAAGTCTACACACCCCAGTGTGTCCAGAGTACACACGAACCATTTGTCACTACAGTGTTGAGGGTCTGGGTCTTTCAGGATGTAAGTAAGCAAGCAAGCAAGCAAATTTTATCTAGAAAGCACATTTAACACAGCAAAGCTGACCAAAATGCTGAACAGAGTAAAGAAAAGTAAAATAGAAAACAGAATAAAGCCTAATAAAGACAGACAATAGACACTAGTTAAAAAAAAAAAAAAAAAAAACCTAGGAGAAGACATATGCTTTCAGCTTCTTTTTAAAAATGGTAAATGAGGGTGCGAGGCAGATGTCCAGTTGCAATTGATTCCATAAACGAGGGGTAGCGACTAAAAAAGCTCTATCCCCCTTAGTTTTTAAACGGGACCGAGGGACATACAAAAGACACCTATCAGAAGATCTTAAAAATCTTAAAAATACAGGATGGCTGTACATGCCTGCAGACTCTCAACACTGTAGTGAGAAATGGTTTCTGTGTACCCTGGACACTCCCACCATTTCATAAGACAATATTTTTCACAGTGCTGCCATTTGGAGTGATCGCTAAGGATGATTAAATACATTACAAATACATACTTTTTAAATAATCTTTCAGGAATTTCAACTTGAAAATGGCAGCAAAGAAAAAGACATTTTCTCAAAGCCCTTTTCCTTTTGAATCGTATTTTGGAATACATTTCCTTCATGTACACTCAAAACAAAACAAAAAACAACAACAATTAATTAAAACATTTAAGGCCAACTTTCTCTAACACTCAATTAAAATCATACCCTGTTAAAGATTAACTCTCAAAATTCAAGCTTCAAAATTCAAGGATGTGAAAGATTGTTAAAGAGTCATAAACAGTTCATCGAATGAGTTGAAGTTCATTCATTTCACTGAAGATTATCTCAAATCAAACGGGCCATTACATCCTTCAAGGAAATAAATTAACCATCAGCATGATGCCTCTCTTAATACTTGTGGAAAGAGACTCGAAACTAACCTTACCTTCTGTAAAACCTAAGCAAAGCTGCAGTGTGTTTAAAAAAACAAAAACAAAACAAAAAAACACACACACTGCCCTTTGAGTGCCACTATTATGGCACGTGGCAGCAAATCAGCAGTAGCTTTTGCTAATGTCACATAAACTCACTTTTTTTAAAACTAAGACTTAGTAATCCATCCCTTCTTCACTTTCATACCAGTCTGAAGGAGCGTCTGTCCCAAAATAACGGTCCCCGAAGTTTCCTGTAAAAGACCAGCATTTGATCACCGATTATGCTGATTATCCTTGAAAGAAATGTTTCGACCCAAAAGGTCTCCATTGTGTTACTTTTAATTTTTGAATTAATCGATAGATTTTTCCACATTAATTAATTAATTAATGCCGCAGCTTCAAAGGTTGCTAGGGTCAGAGGTCAGAGTCAAACATTGTACCCATGTACCCAAAAACAGCTGTGAATTGAAGGTGCACTACATACATGGCTGAGAAAACCCCTTCACTACACCTACATCTCAGTCTGAAATCAGCAAGCACCCAGAGCAGCCAGATAATCTTCCTGTAGTAATAAATCACTCACTGTGCTTCGAAAAATGTTACTACCACATGCAGTTACACAAGACACAGAATTACCCTACATTCACTCTTGCTCACAGTTAGTCTCTTGTGGGTGTTGAGTGAGGCGGGGCGTGTAATACAGCTCAGCATTTACTACAGCAGACGATTTGTTCTTAAAATTACTGGGAATATTTTAATAAAATGGAAAAAAAGGCTGAAAAATCGGTTGTTTGATGTACACGTTAGATGCCAGGCGCATTTGTATTAGCCACACAAGCTAACTATACTAGCTATAAACACTCTCCAGAGACCCCAATGATCTTTGCAATTTTATTCAGAGGTTAATTTTTCTTTGTAATGCCTCATATACACATTTACAGATTGGTTTCGTCTGGTTCTATACATAGTTTTATGTTTTTATTCCTTTTTCTTTCAAGTCAGGCAGGACATAGGAAGTAATTTCAGGTAGGAATTAAAGCTGTGAGGGGGAATGAAAAAATGTTGTACTACTAAATGATTGGTTCGAGACAATCATTTGGATTTGTCGCTTTACTATGTTGTACCTAATTTGCATAAATTCAAACAAATCTCAACTCTGTCACTGAAATCGTATATGGAGGTATATAGAAATGAACAGTCGCCTGTTGCTTTGTTGCTCCCAAGTGTGAACATACGTTTAGCAACATTGCTCCTGGACATATACGTAAAGGCAATCTGTATAAAGCTTTGAATTGTTTGAATGGACAGCTTTATGGGATCAAATTAAGTAGATACTTTTTCATTACCAAAACTTCCGCTTGGCAGGGACAGTGGTGGCTTGGTGGTTAAGGCTCTGGGTTACTGATCGGAAGGTCAGGGGTTCGAGCCCCAGCACTGCCAAACTGCCACTGTTGGGCCCTTGAGCAAGGCCCTTAACCCTCTCTGCTCCAGGGGCGCTGTATCATGGCTGACCCTGCACTCTGACCCCAACTTGCTGGGGTATGCGAAGAAAGGAATTTCACTGTGCATACGTATATGTGATAAATAAACTCATCATTATCATAACTCTACTTTCAAGCAGCTGAATGGCCTCTCTTTTAACTAGCAATGCTAACATGCTAGTTAGTGATGCGAAGAGTTCATTAGAAGGAATAAAGGATATGATGCTTTGTGAACATCCTCAGAAATCAGTAAGAACAGTCATGACCGTTTTTGCTAATGCTAACTAACTGAGTTGTGTGTATATGGGCACTAGAAGTAAATAAACATCAATCAAATTATATTTAACTGTTAGAGACCTAATCTTGACTATTTTTTTTGTGTGCAAATCTTGCCTAATGAACATTCAGTGCTGAATCGTGTCTGTGTGGGATTTAAACAGACAACATTCTGGACACTAGCACAAACCCGAACCCCTTCTCAGGTGAAATATTAATTTACTCATGTAGACTAACTTACCAATGCCTGGGATGATGTGAAACTCATCATTGACCTTCTTGTCCACAGCTGTGGTGATGATGCGCACCTTGGGAAAGGCATAGGCTACGGAGTGAACACCCATCTCAGCCATCAGCAGAGACAGCAGAAATATCTTATCCTCCTCAACATCATGGTCCTGAAACCAAGGCACAAGGCACATTGTGAAATGCCCTGCTCCCTACTTATCAAATACATACCCAGTGAACTGCAGGAATGCACAGATGACCTATGATCGTTTGTTGTTTAATTTAAGTAACTTCAATGTACTTTCATGAAATTACTGTGCCTTTCCCTCTGTAGATATGGCAGATTAATATTCAAATCAGCTATTGTGTTCAGCATTGAATTTATTTGTGAGGTCACACTCCACAGTTTTATGGCTGACATGAAAGCAGACACTCATGGCTTTAAGAATGTTATAAATCTTTAAATGCTTTCATTTTATTGTGGCAGTTGTACACAGTGCTTTTCCTTTATATAAAATAAAATTAAAAAAAAATTAAAAAAAATAAATAAAAAGCTTTAGTTGTGCTCTCTGTTTTATATCTTTACCAGTGTTAAAACACAGTCATGATACTCTACACACAGAAACCCAACAGCATCCTGACTCATCTTATAACAGACTTGCGGTGAGAAAATAATTCATTTGTTTGTACTGATTGAAAATGTCTAATAAGTCGATTTCCATTCCGCATGCAAAATGGAACGCCAGTGTACTGTGAGAAAGGGTTAGAACGTAAACAGTGATTCTGTGAATTGCAAATTTAAAGGATAATGATAAAAAAAACGCAATTGGCACCAGATTACTCGGGCTACATACGAGTAAAACTCGAACAGCCATGAGAGCAGCTGCGCCTGTGGACACGGTGCTGTCCATCAGAATCACGTAGTCCTCACTGATGTCCTTCGGCAAGCGCAGGTAATGGAGCTAGGAATCAAGTCAGATTATCAAAAGAAACAATTAGGCACAAACACTTAAAACATTTTCGCTTCAGTCACGTATCCTAAAACAAGCAGAACTCAGCAACTACCAAGAACTGCCAGCAAAAGTCTAGTCCTACTTGTTACTAATGCCTCAAATACCCTTCATATATATTTCGGACAGGAAGCTACTGAAGAAAAACCATTGTCCATGCTGTGACACTGACCCTGTTTGGACCCTATTTCAAAATCTGAATCAGTTCATCTGCTGTTTAAATGAGAATTCCTTATACATCCTACAAAAATTAAACCACTCGTTCTTGAGACACACATGCGTCGTGGTTCTCTCATGAACGTGCGTCAAAGATCGATATTTTGTGAATAAAAACTTAATTTTAGGTTGCGCACACAGAAGCATTCGTGTCGTTTCATAAAATTGGGTTTAAACCACTGGAGTCACATGGATTACTTTTACGATGCCTTTATAAACTTTTTGGAGCTTGAAAGTTTTGGTTACCGGACTGTAAACGGAGAGACAGAAATCTCCCAGGTTTCATTAAAATGTCTTCATTTGTGTTCCTAAGATGAACGAAAGTCTTATGGATTTGGGACGACATGAGGGGGAGTAATTGAGGACAGAATTTTCATTTTTGGGTGAACTATCCCCTTTAACGACCTTGCTCAAGGGCTCAACAGTGGCAGCTTGGAGGTGTTGGGGCTTGAACCCATGACCTTTTGATATATATTGAGTATATAGAGTGGCAGATGGATGAAAAAGCACTACAACACCACAGAATAATCTCACTGCATACCATCATATTAATAAATAAAGCAAGGGTCAAATTACTATTTGTTCAAAACAAACTTTCAGTCCTAAGACTTTATTTTAATACATTTCCAACAATTTTACATCATGATAAATGAGTTTAATTATTATCTATCAGGTCAGGGAGGATTGATGATATCATTGGTGAAAGAGGATTAACTTGGTTGCATCCAAAATTGTCAAACTGTCACAGGCACAACCTTGGAGCCTGGACCACAAAAGTTTCTGCATCATTTGATATTATAAGGCACATGTTCCCCTCAATGTCCTTGGCATTTGAAAGTAGATGTGTGCATCAGGACTGGGATCCAGCAGGCAGGAGAGGACAGGCACAAGCAGCTTGTAGGATGAAGAAAGGCCATGTTGCCATTCACAGAAAATGTCAGATCTCTCACGTGTCAACACTATTTTTCAGTATGGAATAATCCATATATTAAAAAAGGGGGAAAAAACCCTCTGATTTGGGGACAATGGTTTAAAAGTGGAATACATACTCTAAAGGACTTATTTACTGTAGTAATGATGAGCTTTTATCTTATAACAATTTAGATGGAAAATTTCATTTAGTGAAAATTTTCATTTTCAATAGAATTGAAATTCAACTCATTGAATTAAATTTTCAATGAAAATTTTCATTTAGAAAATTTCATTTATATAATATATATTACATAATATATAATATATATATATAGTTTGTTTTCTTGTTTCATACTGTGTTTTTAAACTATCAGTATTGTGTGCGTTATATAATGTATAAGGAACACCAATTAAAATTTAATTTAAAAAAAAAAAAAAGGAAAAAAAGGAAAAAAAAAAAAAAAAAAGAAAGGCCATGTTGATAGCACACTGGATGTTCTTGTATGAGAAGCGGCTTTATTCACTCTAACAGCTGAATTCATGTTTGATTCAGCAGTGAACTGTAGATCACATGTCTGCCATGTGCTCAAGGTTGTGTGTTTGAAGTAAGCTGAACACCCACTAGGGTGTAATTCCACAAATTTCCCAATAAAAATATGCTACCAGCTCATACTCATTAACTGATTGCTGCAAAGGCAACAAGATTTTGTTGTTTCCATCACAGTTGAGCAAACCTACAAAATCAACTACTGTATTCGCTGGGACTGTATGTGGGGTAGCAGGTGTTCTGAGCACTTTAAGCACTTTACTTTTGACATTACCCATCACATGCATGAAACTATTTACAACTAAATTCATTTGCATGGCAATGATTTTCAAGTATTTAACAAAGTGTACACAGTGTGGATCAGAAGCACAAATTATTCCTAGTGCTGGCTTTGTGATGGCTTGTAGCCACCAATTAGTAGGATATTAAAAAGGCTAGCTATATTTGCACTCCAGTTGGTGGATACAATTGAATGGCATTTATTTAGAGTCAAATCCACAGTCCTCAATCTACAACAGAGGCAGAAAGAGATAGAGAGATGTTTTATTATTATTATTATTATTATTATTATTAATAATAATAATAATAATAATAATAATAATAACAACAACAGCAACAATAATAATAATAATAATAATAATAATAATAATAATAATCATCTGGCTACCACAGAGAGGTAAAGTCAAAATGAGTAAAAGGGCAAACAAAAAAAATGGATATTACAATATGAGGCTTTGCAAGTAAGACAGTAAATAGACTGCAGACTGGAGATAAGCAATCTAACTGAATGATTAATAGGCTGTGCAATAAAACTGTAAGTACCTCAGGCTCCCCACTGTCATGGTTTGTCTGGATAAGAATTTTTCCCAGTCGAATATCTTTACACACTGCCATCAAGGCTTGCTCCATTGTCTCCCCTGCACGCAGAATGGACACTCCAGTAATCTACACACAAACACACACACTGCCTGTAACCATGGAGAGCTTTACAACCTCAAAAAAAAAATTTTTTTGCAGTGACCTGAGCAGAACCTTAGTAAAAATGTATTATTAATATCCTGAATGAGGACAATGGTGACTTCAGCAAACGTACATCTCAACAGATGTATTCAAACTGTTTCCACATGAGTCCCACTTTGCAGTTGTTTTGGGAACTTGCGCCCCCTTTATCCCCCTAGGTCAAAAAAGACCCGTGTCAAATTATATAAAAAATAAACATGTTTATGAAATGAAATAAAACAAAAACAGTAAGAAATAACAGGACATTTTTTATACAGTGCCTTCCACTAATATTGGCATCCTTAGTAAATATGAGCAAAGAAGGCTGTGAAAAATTGTCTATTGTTTAATCTCTTGATCTTTTGTTAAAACATTTCACAAAAATACTCTGTTCTCATGGATATCAAACAAATACAACACAGGTTTATGCAAAAAAATAATAATCTTTGTTAAAACATGTGTGTGCAACAATTATTGGCACCCCTATTAATTCACATGAGAAAAATATATTTGAAGTATATTCTAATTGATATTTGACATTGTTCAACCATGACTTCCTGTTTCACAGGCGTATATATAATGGGAAGTGGCTATAAGAAAATAGCACAAGCATTGAAAATGCCCATTTCCACCATAAGGGCAATAATTAAAAAGTTCCAGTCAACTGGAAATGTTATGAATCAACCTGGAATTGGACGCATCTCTCTATTGTCTCAACACACTGTGAAGAGGATGGTTCGAGTGCCCAAAAAATCTCGAAGGATCACAGCTGGAGAATTGCCGAAGTAAGTCTAATGAAATCCTCCTGAAACTATGAATGGTTTCTGACTGTCTGTCACGGATATCCTGAAAGAACTCTGGACTTCAGTTCCCAGCAGCCATTGTACCTCTGCATCACTGTCACATGACCACCTGCACCTGATTCTCATTCATGTTAAGGAGCACTTGTGTGCATACAGTCACAGTTTGCAATGCACTTTGTCTTGCTTTGATTGTCTTCTGTTGCCACGTAATGCTCTCTCGTCCCCTATGTATTGTTTTGTGTTTTTCATTTTCATGTGTTCATAGTGTCTTGATGTTTTGTTTTGTTATTGATTAAACTTTAAACCTGCACCCATCTCCGCCTTGAAATCTTGATCCTGTCTTAGGAGAGCAAAGCAACAAACAGCATTTAAAAATCACTGTCCAATTATAGATATCATCAAAGTGATTTAAGTGTTAGATTTGAAATTTTGCTATAGGTCTATTTAATGTTTTTCCCCACTACTCAGCTTCTAGAAAAAGTCAGATGTGCTCAAACTCTAGCTCCATTTAAAACCAGACTGAAAACACATTCAGCCTCACATTTACTGCCTAAACACTATGCTGCACTCTACTGATTGATCTAGAGCAGTTTAGTGCTGTAACTTTTCCCCTTTTTACCCGTTACATTTTTCAAATCCTTTTTATCTCCTGCTCATTTTAATTTCTTACCTTAATTTGTTGTTCTTATTTTTTTTTTAAATAAATACTTAGTATTTTCTTTACATAAAGGGCTTCGAATTACCATTGTGTATGAAATGTGCTATATAAATAAACTTGCCTAAATGGAACGCTCAAAAATAGAGGTCGATCGATTGGTTGGTTTCACCGATTAATTGGCACCGATGTCCAATAGCTGGATCTATCGGTTATCGGCAAAAATCCATACCAATAGTTTTTCCCCGATTGTGTCCATTGCGGGAGCGGCAGAGAAGGGTCCACTGTCATTATACGAGAGTGGTCTCTAGAGGTGAAATCAAAACTACCACTGAAAAATTTTGTTGTGTTATTTGAAGTGATTTTTGATTCAGCTTTTGATTCAGTCTTTTTTTTTTTTTGGGGTGTTACTTTTTGGTTCAGTTTGGATGCATATCATTTATTTACTCATATATATATATATATATATATATATATATATATATATATATATATATATATATATATATATATATATATATATATACACACACACATATATATACACACACACACACACATACATATATACACACACATCAATTTTTAAAGATATTCAGTTGAGTAATCGGTTATCGGCAGGTACTCCCCAACTTGAGTTATTGGTAAAATCCACTATCGGTCGACCTCTAGTCAAAACACCTGTACAACTGTTAATTTCGGTTGGCTAATCTGATACATCTGTCATTTAAAGATTTCTTTTTTGGTATTTTCCATCTCACCTGTAATTCCTTCACACCCTACAGTTTGAATGTCTCTGCTATAAGCTCATAGATCTGTGAACCCAACTAAAAGCTGTACATTTAGCAGCAGAACAGAACACTCTTGGAACTAAATTGTCTGAAAAAATGTAAAAGGTCTGAAATCACAACTAACCCTTTTCCCACTGAGTCTTTTCCCCTCATATATTGTCCCTTGGGGTGTTTCAACAGACACTGGCTGTGGAGAAGACAGAGGGGGAAAAAAAACAGAATTTAGCAAGCAATGCAATTTGTATAAATCTGTAGTGTAAATGCCTGGTCCTATGAAAGGTACTTCTGGTCTTATCCTAAAAAAAGCAGAGCAAAAAAATTCATAACAAGCACCTAAATTTTAGCATAGCGGACACCATTTCTTTTAAAATCACTAACCTTCAGTGGTAAGAAGGAGAGGGCGTGCTCAATGAGGAGCCTCATCAATCTCTTTGAGTAGAAAATAAACTCATCTCGGTTAGTCTCCTTGTTCCTGCAGTTTTACATATCAGACAGAGATTCAGTGGAAGACAGAAAACATAATATTGACAACGGCTTAAAGCAGAAAGCACAGCAACCTACGGGAATTAAGTCAACAAGAACAAAATCTAGTGTTTAATGTGTTAATCATACCTGATGATGGTGTGCATTCCCCGCACCTGTGGTGTGCTTTCCAGCACGCTGAGGGTCTTAGGTAAAGGCTGACCCTGATGTGCTGAAGCCAAGGCAGATCTAAGCAGCACAACCACAACTTAATCAGTTCGTAAGTGCACAAAACATACACGCACACAAATACCACACACACACACCAACAATCATGTCAAGCCAGGGAAAAAAAAGAACAATACAGAACTATTGTGCCTTTTTTTCCCCCTGTATGAATGTAAGTCATCAGAAAAACCAGAAATCAAGGTTATAGGCCAATTTTAAGATGTTAAAGAAGACAACAAAGGAACTGACAACAACAATGTTTTACAAAACCAGGACTATAATCTGATAAACATGCATATTTTAGCATGGCCACTTCTAAATGTATGTTCCTTTTAGAAAGACATGATATTCAGGCATCATTTGCGTCTTCCTGGATGTCATCCCCCAAACTGGGACGCGAGCATGTGCTTGCGAGTAAACATGTTACATGAGGTGTCCAAGAAGAGAAGTCCAAATGAGATGGAATGGAAAATATCCATTGTTTATTCATTATATTTAACGGGCCATTTATTTTATTTCCAAATTAACTTTACTACAGCAAATGAGTAAGTAAGCTCAAGTTATGTTATTATGTGCAATCTCTAATCTGTACAATATGTACAATTTTATCTTTAAACATTCACTGATGCATCACGAGACAGAATGTACCAAAGAAATTTAAATGAGTAAACTTTAAGGCATCCATTCTACAGTCAATTCATAGTTTCGGTCACATGTTGTTGTCAGCACTGATAATCATTATGATGTCTTGGAAAAGAAAACTTGTGCTTGTGTTAGTTGGCCATACACAAGAACGTAAGGCAAACAAGTGAAACGTTCAAGCACCAGGTTGTCATTAAGTGACTTAAAAAGAAATCATTTGAAAAGTCAAGATGAAAAGAAATTCAAAAGGAGAGTTCAGAGATGCTCCACAACAAACAAAATGACAAAAGTATAGACACAGAAAAAAAAGTGGGATGCCAGAGTTTATCCTCACATATCCCAGCGGAGTTTCCTCTGAAGAAGATGACAACAGATTTATTGTGATAAACAGAGACAGAGAGAAGAAAAGAGAGAAAGAGAGGGAAAGAGAACACAACCCCATTAAAGCTCAAAGTCAATTTAGACAGAAATAGGAACTGCAGATTGTGTGTGTGTGTGTGTGTGTGTGTGTGTGTGTGTGTGTGTGTGTGTTTTCGGCACGGGATGTTAAGGTTCAGGTGATGTTTCAGTGGTTCTGAAATAAACTTGTATTTCTTCTTTATCTTATGGGAACTAAATTATAAAAGAACCTAAATGGTCAGTATTGTAAACTTCCGCATTTATGATAAGTTAATTACTAATGGGTTAAAACAAAACCACCGAATCATTCCCCTCACCCACATTAATCACAGCCACTGAAGTGCCACAGTGAGGAAAGAGACAAAAGGATGTACAAAACATGGTCCCACTCTTCCCGACGCGGGCATAAAACATCCCACCATTGAATTCAATGAATTAAGGATTGGCTTAAAGTCAAAGCCAACTCATTGGAAGTAGACATCCATTACACACTTCCTTTAGTCTCTTTTGTCTCTACAGGTTTGTGGCAGAAAACTGGAGAGAAAGCAAGAGAAGCAGAAGAGGGAACCGGTAGAGAGAGGGAGGAGAACAGTAGAGGGAACCGGGTAGAGAGAGGGACGGAGAAGAACAGAAGAAGTAACCAGGTAGAGAGAGGGAGGGAGATGGGCAGATTGTTGGGATTGACAGCCATACCTCACTGTGATTTCACGCTGTGGTAAGTTAGAGTGCATTCAGGCGAGGGGGGTTTGACGAGTGTTTCATTACAAATGCACATTGTGAAGGAGAGAAATGAAAAAGAAACAACTCATGAAATCAAAACATCGAATGGAAAAAAGCCATTCCAACACTCAGCACTCCATCACACGGTATAAAATGAAGCTACTTTCTCTTTTACACCACAGTCAGAGCGTTTACATGGACAACAATAATCCACTATTAACCTGATTAAGACCAATACTGTGATTAAGAAACTACCATGAAAACAGCAATTTTTAATTACTTTAATCTGATTAAGGTCATACTCGTAGTAAACACAAATCGAATTAAGACATGTGGAGTACTCCTATTTTAGTCGCATTATGGACGTGTATTACAGACACATAAACACCGTAATCACATTATTAACGTCGTGTGAGAGTTTTCACCGCATTTTGCGACAGGACAGTACACACATGACAGTGCTCAACATTTTACGGCGAACAAGAGAGCACGGCTGTATCCCAAACCGCATACTTGCCTACTACAGGCCTGTTGTGGGGGAAAATACATGTATCTCGGCTACTATATAGACGGTAAGTACGTGGTTTGGGACGCAGCCCATGGCTTCAAGCAGTCGTCTATTAGCACGTACAGCATGACAAATAATTAACTGCACTTGAAGCGTTCGTAAAAAAATTAAATAAAAACACCCTAAGCTGTATACGTTACCATAACGAAGACGAACCTTATGTTGATACGTGAAAGTCTGGAGGGACATCGGAGGGCGTGACGCGGTGACGTTTTGATGTGTGCCGTTAATCTAATTATGTTCTAAATCATGTAAAACGGGTACATGAAAGGATTCTAAAAGCGACTCATGTAAACACCTTAATCACAATATTGTCTTATTCAGAGTAAGGTCAATAATTAGATTACTGCTGTTCATGTAAACGTAGTCAGTGTAAACCAGTTTAATGTTGAATAGGTTTCTAGCCTTCTCAGATGGCAATACTATCAATTCTTTCTTTTATGAATAAGTCTTTATGGAGGCACCTGGATCATAACATCTGAATTCATTGAAATCTAAAATGAATTAATCTAAAAACTCCACTAAAAAGTCTTAAAAAACTAAACGTGAGAGCATCTAAATATTGAAAATTTTCTTCTGTAGAATAGAATATATTCTAATATACTTAAATCTGTTGTAATACAGGAAAAAAGAATAAATGAGACCCATTACGTTTATAACCGAATTTGGTTCTTGAAAGCATAATAATACTAATAATAATAATAATAATGATAAAGTATTCTTCTTATGTTAGACTGTTTATTTTATTTTTGTATTAGTACTATTAATTGAACGGGTATGTCTGCAGCTCTAGTATACTTGAGTGCTCAAGAGGGTGGATTAGTGTTTAGTGAACCAAGTTAGGAGGAACAAAGTCAACGTTGGGTATCTGGTGACCTTTAAAAGTTATGGTGATGAATTAGGAGCCATCAAGAGATTACTTGGATTGTTCACTCAATAACTTAATTGTAAGGGGGGGGGGGGGGGGGGGGGGGTCTACAAGTCCATTATACAACTCCAACTTTAAGAGATCACCTCTGAAACATGAGGACAGGACATGAATACTGCATTAAGTTTTCTACAAATATTAAATGACAATCTGAAACAGACAAAAAAAAGCCAACAAACGATCAGCTATACTGGTCAGATTCATAACAGCTTTTGCCTTATATGTCTCATCAGCTTAGCTCAACTACACCAACTGTTCTGTCCTCTGCCAATGCTGTCTCTCATACTCCATTAAGACTGGCAGGGGAGGTGGTACAGATCTGCTTTGTTCATGGAGATGATACTTCACAGTTCTTGCACCTCTTGTCTCATCTCGACATCTCATCCTTTGAATTCCATGCTGTTACCGTTACCTCTCCATTCATAATATTGTTATGCATTACCCTCCTGGTCCCCTAGGAAACTTGATGGAAGAACATCCATATGTTTCTGCACAGATCTTAGGGTGGCTGAAAGAGACACATGATGGATAACAGCTCATCAGCTGAAACTAAATCCCAGCAAAACTGAACTGCTTTACATCCCTGAAGATGCACTCCCATGTGAAGATCTTGTGATCCCCCTGGACAACTCTGAGACCTCACCATCAGTCTCTGTGCACGATCAACTATCGTCCCTGCCACACATTGCTAACCAGACAATCCACAGAATCAACTCAGGTGCTTCTTTAGTGCCTTGGAACTTTGAGATTGGACCACTGCTGCACAGCTTGTTTTCTCCAACAAGTTCTCTCACACCACCCTCCGTTGACTTGACTTGTGGCTGCCCATTTCAGATTCAATGTTAAACATGAAACCAAATCAAATCCTTAAAAAAGTTTACTCTGTGACCATAGCTTGGGTTTAATATACACGCATGCAACAAATGTCAGTACATCGCTAGCTGGGACAGTATGAAAAGAAAAAAAAAAAAAAAGAAAACAACAACAAAAAAAAAAGTTAAGTAGGGTTAATGTCTTGTTATATCTGGAGCGGAAAAAAACAGCAGCAGCAACAACAACGCAACATTTCATGAGGAGCGTTTTCTATTTTTCTTCATATCTGTTGCACTAAGGAAAATGAATGTACAAGGAGCACTTGAGTACATTCTACAGTATGAAGAGGATGGAGAATTGGGATCTTAATTTTTTTTCACCGATGATCAAATATAATCAGGAAGGTCTGGACTGAGCTAAGGAGTTGTAAGTAAATGTATTAGTTCTATAATACTTATATTTAATAGTGCTATAATATCAATCATCTGATTTTTTTTCCTAAATGGTTTTGTTTAATTGTATAATATATTTTGCATGATAATACAATGCATGTGTACAGAAAATGTGTACTAGAGGTGTTAATCGGCACCGATAAACGATTGCAGTAACTATCAGTTTTCTGCAAAAATCCACACTGATAGTTTTTCCCGGTTGCGGGAGCTGAGAAGGGTCTGTTGTCATTATACAGTATGAGAGCAGCCTCTAGAGGTGAAATAAAAACTACCACTGAAATCTTGTGTTATTTGAAGTGGTTTTTGATTCATTTTGGATCTCGATTTTTATTTTTTTGAAGTGTTACTGTTTGGATCGGTTTGTGTGTATATCTTTTATGTACTTTGATGTTTATTAATAGTCAAATGTGTATATTATATTATATATATATAAATATTTATCAAAAAAAGTACAGTACATTTTCATTGTACAGTCAGTACTGTTTATTTTTGTAATAAAGTTGGGTAATATTTTACACTGAGTTATGTATTCATTCAGTATAAATTTTTTAAAACTATCAGTTGATTAAATCCGTTATCTGCAGCTACTGCACAACTGAGTTATCGGTAAAATCCAAGCTGTATTTTTGTCACTCGGAATGTGGGGGAGTTTTGCCCCAGACACTAATGTGTGAAATTCTTTCTTGCCACTGAAAAGTGTACGAGTAGTGTGAAAAGTTGAAATGAAAAGAGCACTGTGTTACAATAACTGAACTAAGCTTCAGTTAATCTAATGTAATTTTCTTGTGTGTTTTTTTTGCAGCGATTTTTTTTTGTAGTGTCTCATTCTAAACAGACACCGCTTTGAGAAGACTTTTAGGAGTGATTTGGGACTGACCTAACAAAAAGGCTATTCTGTATGGTTGTAAAGTACCTATTTCAGTACTCAAATGCGTTATTTTGGGTGTTCATGCCTTAAAAAGAATTAATAAAATTATAAAAGTAAAGTAATCTCACATTTCAGTTTTGTTGCATTTCCACAGATCTTTTTAATAGTCATCTGACACACCTGAATCTACTAGCTGTGCAAAAATTATATATAAAAATGATATAGTTTCTTATAATTGTTTTTTTTAAATATTCACTGTTAAAGCAAGCTATTAAAAACAGGCAAAAAATTAAATAAATAAGTCTAGCCCTATCACAAATACACAAGATGTAAAAGCCTACCTTTTCGAGCTGACTGTGGACATGCTGCACAATCAATTCCAAAGCTACAAAGTTCTCTCCACCTTGTGGAAGAACAGACCTCAGTGTAAGAAACAGTTAATACACACCTCCAAAAGACTAATATTAAATAACATAAATCAGTTACTGATTTTTCAATTTTTGACAGTTAAATTGATCACTGCAAAAAATGACATCTTAGCAAGTGAAAATATTCGTAATATAGGCAACTGATCCACTGTATCCTATTATAATTATACAATTAACTTAAAATGAATATATTTATAACATCGATATAGAAAATAATACATAATAAACATATAAATATATCTATTTCTAGATGTGTACTGATTTAAACCTTGAAACTCTTTTTATTGGCAGATACTTTTCCTAATTTAAGCATTTATTTTGAAAAAGAAGCAAAATTATCTGCCAATTAAAAAAAAAAAAAAGCTTAAAATGCATAAAAAGCATCTAAAAACAGGCTGAATAATCTTGTATCTGATTTATAATAATCTCATAAGAAATACTGGATTGATTTTCCTATATTCAACATATTTACACTTGCCAAGAGTTAATTTTTAGAGTGTAATAAATAAAGATTTTAAGCCTCAAGGCAGAGGAAATGCTACACAGTTTTATTTTAACACAATGCATTTTCAGAAGCACGTTGCCTTCCATAGATCCAAGTTATTTCTTCCCAGTTATTTGTACAAAACACTGATTTCCGGAAATACTCGCAACACAACAATAAATTAAATAACAGCAGCACTGTGCCGCTTCCTCTAACAAGGTTAGACTTCTAGAGGGTCTTGATCCACTCCTCCATGCAGAACATCTAAAACGAAAATAGTGTTTTGCATGTGGGCAGGATTTTAAAAGGGTTTAAACGTTGACACTGGGAGGGCCATTGCAAAACTTTATTTCTGCACTCACACAGTCACTTCTGTTCATTTGAATGAATGTGTGTTAGGGGTCACTGAAAAATCTCTGGCTTGCATTCAGCTAAAGCTTCTTTTATTCATTTTATTGTTATGAAAGCGATGTCTGGGTTCTTCTTTTCCCCCTCACCATATTTTTGGCATATTTTTAACTGCTGCAAAACATTATTAAGGCCGTCATAGTGTTTAAATGTTTTTGTTAATTGCTTAAAAGGCATTACACCATTTAATAGCTACACCATAAACCAAAAGTTTGTGCACACCTGACCATAAACACCTGTATGTCCATGTTGAACATCCCTTTTCAGATTTATTTCCCCTCCACTTTTCTGGGAAGGCTTTCCACTAGATTTTGGGGCATGGCTGTAGGGGGGTGTGTTCATTCAGCCAGAAGAGCGTTAGGGAGGTTGAGGTCAGGTGCTGATGTTGGTTGAGGAGGCTCCAGTTCATCTCAAAGGTGTTCAGTGCGGTTGAGGTCTGGGCTCTGTGCAGGACACACGAGTTCTTCCACCTTCTTCCAACCTTAACACACCATGTCTTCATGGAGCTCGCTTTGTGCATCTTCATGCTGGAACAGGTTTGGGCCTCTTAGTTCTATAGAGATTGTTCCTTCAACTTTGTGGCAACAGTTTGGGGAAGAACAACATATGGGTGTGATGGTCAGGTGTCCAGAAACATTTGGCCATAGAGTGTATCTGTCTCATTCTGTGAAAACCCACTGATATACCCCAAGGACTGATAACAGAAGAGTTTTGTGCAGAACTTCATATCTGTACCCCTTTGGAAACAGGACATAGTTGAAAGCCATCAGTAGATCTGAGGACTGAGGGGCATGTTAAATATATTTATATATTTCGAAAGGTTACATTATTTTCATTTATTTTAAATGATATTTAGGGGCACCCATGATTTTTCCCTAAGTTTGGAGAGAAAATAGAACTAGGAATGAAATTTGTAACTGAATTTTATTTGTGTCTGTTCAAATAAAATGGTGGCACTTTGACTGAAGTGAAAGTTTTACTCAAACCTTGTTTAAAGCGGCTTGTTGGCATTCATCAACTTCACAATTTAATTAATAATCTACCTTAAGCACGTAGTTTGTGGTTAAGCTAGGATTACCAATATTTAAAAAAAAACAAAAAAAAACAAAAGCCTACAAATGACAAACAGCTCAATCACTTTGACCTGATACCTGACTCCTACTGACCAACTTGTTAAACTGTTGTATTGATAAGCACTATAAAGTTTCATTTTATTGAAACGATATGAAACGTTATCTTCTCCACTACTCATTGAAAAAGTCGCGATTTACAAGCTACTCTATTTAAAAGGAATGAATATTTCACCTCTCTATGGGAAATGCACATAAACTACTATCTATGACTTAACACTGGTTGTGATGTTTGTGAGGATTTTTAGAGCTTACTTTTTTTTTTTTTAAACAGCTAAGTCCTTTAAAATGTGCACTTTACCTCTTGGAACCACAATATCTGCGACCTGGACTGTAGGTTCGATGTATTGCTCAAACGCAGGTTTCACAAACTTGTTGTACTGCTTGATAACACCTGCAAGGTCACGACCTCGCTCCGAAATGTCCCTTTTCAGTCGTCTGACGAGCCGAATGTCTGAGTCAGTATCCACAAACACTTTCATGTCCAACAGCTGAAGGTAACACACAAAAAAACAAGGAAGTAAAGTACACAAGAAAAGCAAAAAATCCACAATAACACCATATAAGGAGGTCATTTTCAGAGAAGCTATGACTGTATAAATATTTTGATATTGCCCAAGCCCAGGAGCTGAATCCTGTGGGGTGATCCACGAAGCAAACTCGATAAGCCACACTTACTTTATCTTAGATTTTTCTTTAGAACCACTGAGTTACTATGGCAACAATGCTTTTGGGCAAACTTTCCCCAAGCCTGGTAAGTTTGAAGCTTACATTCAGTAACCATGTTTGGAAATTTGACTTATTTAAACATGACATATTTCTAACAAACCTATTCATGGCATGAATAAATTACATTTCACTGACAGGATTTTCCTCCAAATCCATCACCAATATATTCAAATACTGTGAACATATTACAGTATCGTATGAACACAGTACGCTCAGTAAAATTGACTACACTTAAAGATGCTGTCTTGCGTAACATTCTATAATTTCTTACAGCAATAACAGGGTCTTGGAAAATCTTCAGTATTTTCCCAAATTCATTCAACCAAAAATTCATTATGCAAAGATTAAAAAAATCACAATACATAACTTATGTATTTTTTTTGCAGCAGGAGTATTTATAATATTTTATATTAATACACCAAGTAAAAAAAAAATCTGGCCTTAAATAATAAAATGATGTATTAATGTTAGTATTGTTTCTTTTACATTATTTAAAAAAAATGTTTTTGCGTATTTATTCTAATGTTCATCATCCACCATGCTGCTTCTCGAGTTTGTTAATTGCAGACGTGTTGCTTTTCAGCAATGCTTTTATACTCATTGTAGAATTGAATAATTAGTGATTGTTCAGCTGGAGTGAAAAGTGGCTCGCTCTCAGTGGCTGCCATATCACTATAGCTTCACTCAAGGCCTCTACTAGGGCTGATAATACAGTGGAGGAAATAAGTATTGCATGCATCAACATTTCAGTAAATATATTTCCAATTAGGCTATTCACATGAAATTTTCACCAGACATCAGTATTAATTCAAGAAATCCGGAAGTATAAAGAATTTATGACATTAACGTCCATAAATAAAGTTATGTGTAATAAAGTGGAATGACACAGGAAAAAAGTATTGAATATGTTGTGAGTTCTTTATATTTCCGGATTTCTTGAGTTAATACTGATGTCTGGTGAAAGTTTCATGTGAATAGCCTCATAGGAAATATATTTCCCCCATTGTATATTCTGTACATGCGCATGTATGCGTGCGAGAGCGTCGACTGGAAAATTATGACTCGTTAGCAGAAATAGTATTGACCCTATTTCGCTAAATCAAGCGAGGCTAAATCAGACAATCCCTGTTTTTATTAGCCCACGTTGTGCAATACACCTGTGAAGGGCATCATGTAAACTTACCTTCAAAAGTTCCTTATTTGCAAATGACAAGATTCCCTCAAATATTACAACATTGGCCCCATAGACCGTTTTCTGTAAAGACACACACACACACACACACACACACACACACACACACACACACACACACAGAGTGAGGGAGACTGACTTTTAGCCTTACTTTATTTACACTTTAAAACTCTCTAAGAAGTGACAGAAAATAAACGCATTATTATAACTGACATGTAAAAATAATTTAAAACATGATTCTGTGTATAATGAACATGATTAAGATCAATATACACAGACCAATTATATCTCGAAGCAGAAACGGATTGTCCATTACATCTGGTTTCCGTGCACTACAGTGCGCATGCAGTATTTCAGTACATTTGCAAGGCATTTTGATAAGATTTTATAATCACTGTATAGAACTGCCACTGGATTCCAGTTCTTTAAAAGTACCAGATCCTTTTTTTTTTTTTTTTATGAGCAATGACTGTACTGCCATAGTGAAACTATAGCTTTGAGCTGCCATACAGCTGTCTACAACTCCTGCATGTACTCCTAAAGGATAGTGAGTGGTCATGCAGTGAACTTTAGCTTTTCACTTTTGTTTACTTAACCAAGAACAAAACTGTAAGAGCTGGACACAGGCCTCCGTTTGTGTGTATACTGTAATACCACAGTGAAGCTGCAGGGGGCAAAAATCACACAGTGCTTTTTTGCTGTGCAAAACTGCTTTCAGGCCTAACACAGGCAGATGTAAAGAACACAAAAAACAGATCACTTGAAACATACAGGCGTCTAAGACAACAAGAAATTGAACAGAGCTATCAGACTAAATGTGGAAACAATTTTAATGCCACTTCTCTCTGCTTTCATGTCAATGTGACCTATAGAAAGATAGAGCAAAACTTCCTCTCTCTCTCTCTCTCGCAGACAGAGCTCCAAGTGATACCATCAGCAAGAGAGGAGTAAAAAAAATAAATAAAAATAGCAGTACTTAAAATGCTTATAGTTTGACTCAAACAGGGAAAAGTGAAGATAAATATCCACCACAGAAGAAGCTGAAGTTATACACAATGCACTTGTACCTCCAAGATCAGTCATGAGATATATTATTTATTAGAGATGCACCGATACAAAATTTCTCAGCGATACCGATTATTCAGTGATATCGGCCGATACCGATAGTTCTGCCTTTTATGCATTCTTTTAAATTAATAATAATTAATTCCACAATTCTGAAAAAAAAATGCAAATAAAAACCTTTATTCTCTCCATTTCAACAAGTTGTTTGACAGTAACTGGTCTCATAAACAAAAAACACATTACTCCAACATTAACACATTAAATTCTGAAGATTAAAGTAAGATTTCTTAACTTATTGGATGTTAATTCCTATTAACGGAATTAATTCCCTCACCACAAACAAAAGCATTTCTACTTAATCATTGACATCAAATGACAAACAAACTTTTTTTTCGATGATATTAACTCATTAACATTGACTGGATATGAAATACTCCACAAATATATTTTTTGCGCAATTTATACTTTGACAACTCATCTTCATTTAAACCTTTCAATAGTGTACTGGCGCTATAATTCAGCGCGAGCAACTCGAGAATTTTTTTTTGACTCGGCTCCGAAACTCCCGCTTCACTGTTGCTCACTTCCGGTGTAAAATTTTAGCAGTGCAGAGATTACAGACATTACAAACTGCAGTTTTGTCGTCTGTCCACACAGGAGACATCATCTTTACACACAGCACGAAATCGGTGCGTTTTCCTACCCTCTTGTGATTGACAGGATATAATCGGCCCTGATCATCGGATGTTTTTAAACTATCAGTCAATAGCGTGAAAAATAGCCTTTATCGGCCGATACATCTCTATTGTTTGTGTGTGTGTGTATATATATATATATATATATATATATATATATATATATACACACACACACACACACACACACATATACATACATACATATATACACACACACAGAATTACAATATGGTATTAAAGTATACACAAACAGAGGCCTGTGTACTCTTATGGTTATATACAAGTCCAGAGCCTTATGAATATACAGTATCTCACAAAAGTGAGTACACCCTCACATTTTTGTAAATATTTGATTATATCTGTTAATGTGACAACACTGAAGAAATGACACTTTGCTACAATGTAAAGTAGTGAGTGTACAGCTTGGATAACAGTGTAAATCTGCTGTCCCCTCAAAATAACTCAACACACAGCCATTAATGTCTAAACCGCTGGCAACAAAAGTGAGTACACCCCTAAGTGAAAATGTCCAAATTGGGCCAAAGTGTCAATATTTTGTGTGGCCACCATTATTTTCCACCACTGCCTCAACCCTCTTGGGCATGGAGTTCACCAGAGCTTCACAGGTTGCCATTGGAGTCCTCTTCCACTCCTCCATGACGACATCACGGAGCTGGTGGATTTTAGAGACCTTGTGCTCCTCCATCTTACGTTTGAGGATGCCCCACAGATGCTCAATAGGGTTTAGGTCTGGAGACATGCTTGGCCAATCCATCACCTTCACCCTCAGCTTCTTTAGCAAGGCAGTGGTCGTCTTGGAGGTGTGTTTGGGGTCGTTATCATGCTGGAATACTGCATACTGATCATGCTCTGCTTCAGTATGTCACAGTACATGTTGGCATTCATGGTTCCCACAATGAACTGTAGCTCCCCAGTGCCGGCAGCACTCATGCAGCTCCAGACCATGACACTCCCACCACCATGCTTGACTGTAGGCAAGACACACTTGTCTTTGTACTCCTCACCTGGTTGCCGCCACACACACTTGACACCATCTGAACCAAATAAGTTTATCTTGGTCTCATCAGACCACAGGACATGGTTCCAGAGCGATAACACCAAATTTAACACACCTGCTCCCCATTCACACCTGAGACCTTGCAATACTAACAAGTCACATGACACCAGGGAGGGAAAATGGCTAATTGGGCCCAATTTGGACATTTTCACTTAGGGTTGTACTCACTTTTGTTGCCAGCGGTTTAGACATTAATGGCTGTGTGGTGAGTTATTTTGAGGGGACAGCAAATTTACACTGTTACACAAGCTGTACACTCACTACTTAACATTGAAGCAAAGTGTCATTTCTTCAGTGTTCACTTTTGTAAGATAATGTATATGTGGAAGCCACATTGCCCTAGACTTCTGCATCTTCATGCTTGATCAATGTGAATCCATTTAAAACTCATCAGCAGCTAGTATTCACAACTGTCCTCACAGCAACACACACACACACACACACACACACACACATACTTACCCACTCTTTGCGACGGGAATGTGTGGTGAAGTCATACACTGGCACTTTGATGCTTTTACCCTTCTTCAGTTTCCGCAGGACTGTTACAAGCAACTCAAAGTCAAAAGCATCTGGATGATCAAAGTTGTACTCGTTCCTGGCTGCAAGCTCCTGTTCTTCTTTGCTCAACACCTGTGGTTTAAAAAAATAAAATAAAATAAAAAAAAAGAAACCTCCACAAATCAGACAGAGCTCGCTAAATGCTTAACCTACTGAAAACCACATGCTGTGACTAAAAGCTGTTTAAACATAGTAGCTTCGAAAGAGGAGGCTACAGAACCTCCTGACCTGCTAATTTATTATTACCTTGTAGAAAGAGTCCATTGACAGTAGGACGACCCATGGAACATCCAGAGCCTCAATTATCTTATTGGCCACCGTGGTTTTCCCTGAAGCGCTGCCACCACACAAACCTGTAGGACCCAACAATACACACATAAAACAGCCCCAGTATAATTCTACACTGCTACAAAGCATATAAATGAAATAAAAATGGCAAATATTCTCAAATAAATTGTTAGGACTTAAATAAATGAATATATTAGGCAAGCTAATGCCTGCGCATATTCTAACTGGATACAAAACATACATTAATTAGAAAGCTCAAATGCAGGTTCTTTATTAACCATGAGAAATATTCCTAATAGGATTAAATAACAGAGCTAATTATGGCTGTGTGTCTAAATGAGGGCTTCACAGAATACAGATAACACACCACACACACACACACACACACACACACACACACACACACAGAGTCGCTCGATTTACAAATGGTAGAAGACGACTACCATGGGTCTGACCTCAAAATTACATAGAGTGCTCTGCGCTCAACAACTGAATACAAAGGGAGGACAAACTGTGATGTAGGCATGCCCAAGGCATCAGTTCCAAATGGCACTCATGGACAGGTCCTCAGAGCCTGTGCCACCCAGTTAGTGGACGTCTTAACAGATATCTTCAATCTGACCCCAAATCTGTCAGCCATTCCAGTATGCTTCTAGAGGATCACCATCATTCCAGTTCCCAAGACTACGGTCATCTCCCGCTTTAATGACTACCGCCTTGTCACGCTGACCTCCACGCTCATGAAGTGCTTCGAGCAGCTAGTTAAAACACACATCTGCACATGCCTATATACATGTTAAATGTGCATAATGTCTTGCGATACTACGGAAGCCCTAAGCAGCCATGCATTATTAAATTTTTCTGTTTTCTCGTGATCATGACTGAATTTTTCTGTGTACTGGACATCCATCATCCCAAAGACAATGGGGTTTTTGAATGGGTTTTTTGGTTAAATGCCTTAAATGGTTAAATAAGGTCTGTGTTTTACACAAGCTCAAGATATGTTCACGTTTTATACTACACCATAAAATACATCAGTAATACCTCACTCAGGATGTTTTAAAAAGCTTTTACGTGTCTTGAAAAAGACGGTTGCTAACAAGTGGCTAAATGGGACTACAGAGGTTGTCGGGGACATTAAATGTCATCACGCCGAACAGGAAATCTCATCCCCTACAGTCTCTTTAGGTTTATACTCGCACTCTTGCAACGCAAACTTTCCAACTTGTAGATTTATCAATTTATAGTATTTTCCAATTGTATGGTTTTTTTAAAATAAAGATTGAAAGAGTTGTCGGAAGCGTAGTGATGGCGACGTTGAAGTCATGTGGCCCTGGTGTAGTTCGTTTATAGCTTTTTACTTCTGGCGAGTGTATACGCTTCAAAATCTTATGAATGTTATCTTAATGAACAAAACATGTACGAATCATAAACTTTTGTTGGTCACAGAGCATATTTTCTGCAAAAATCCAAAATCCAATGGAAAAATCCTATTGGCTTTTTGTCGAGGGAACCAGGGTGATGAACTTCTGGGGTGACCTACAAAAATCTCTCATCCCTGCAGGATTGACGACTTCAGCATTAGTGTCTGTTACTTGAGAAGGGGGACAGTCCTCTCCCTTAATGCGGAGATAAAATCCATCTTTACAGTGGGCAATTATTACATTTATGATGGTGAAGATGCCAACGTGCATGTAACAGCAGTCCCATTCACAGCGCGCAAGATTTTCCTCAGGGTAAAATTACACCGTGAGAAAACAGTTTTTGGTTATGTCAAGATCACGGGACAATCAAGATTACTAGAAATCGATTTTTTGTTATGCCGAGATCACGAGAAAATTAAGTTGTGATCACAAGAAAACAACAGAAAGAAAAAAAAAATTATAATGCATGGCTGCTTAGGGCTTCCGTACGATACTGTGCAAATGATAAATAAACTTGACTTGACGATTTCAGCTTGCTTTAGTCTGTAGGTTGAGCACAACATTAAATAAATAAATATATTACAAAGAGAGTACACTTTCCAATACTGTGACTTGCTATCATACACTCAAGAGTCATACAATACTCGTAATTTACCTCAAACCAAAGTACCGTTTCATTAACAGAAAAATTTGCATGACTGATTCCTTAACGAGCAGAGTATTTGGACAGTAAGGAGTGAAAACAGCATTAGTTCATCAGTAGCTGAGTCTGAGGATGAGTTTAACATACCTATAACAAAAGCCTCTTTAAAGGTGGTCCCTGTGACGTTGTACCAGGGTGGACGTCCTGCTGTGTAGATCGTCCTTTTATTGGTCCTTAGAAGAGGCGGCTCTGTTTTACTCTGACTTGTGGTCCTCTTTCGTGGAGACAGTGATGGGGTCAAAGGGCATGTGCGCCTCAATAGGCCATCAAGAGAATCCTCACCGCTGCCACTAAAGTGTAGACCACAAATAGCTCTGCTGAGTGGATTAACAACATACTAAAAAGAATAAATAAATAAAAACACAACAAATATAGATATGATTTCAGTGCTAAGATGACACCTGATATTACTCCTCTATGTTTGTGTATTTAAACATATCCATCAGAAATGCCTTAGTAGCACATCACTGGACCAAACTTTATCTGGGCAAGGCTACAAAGCATTATTCCATGCAGGGCAAGAGAAAGTCCATGGACTTGAGAACCCCCTCAGATTGAGCTCGTGACATGGCATTTTATGTTGGTGCAGGTGAGGGAGTACAAACAGAGCTTCATGTACACTCCAGGAATCCACACGCAAGCCCAGAAAAGATTGGAGCCTCATGTGAGTAAGGCTGTCATCATATGGACAGGAACGTTCTCTAGTGACAGTAACTGTAAGAACACGGTACTCAGTGGGGCCCGGACGTTTACTGGGGTTTCAAAATCGATATGTAGTTTCTTACTTGTTACTGTAATATTGGCTTTACATTTACAGGAGCTACACAGGTTTGAGTTAGCATTGAATTTTTTATAAATGTACACGGTCCTCTGAAGGATTTAGGTTAAAGGGATTCACATCCCTTTAACCCCAACGATTTAGGTTAAAGGGATTCACATCTAACCTGGCCGCCTCAAGTTATTTTCACGCATGCAGCGATTTTATCGTTGCAAGTCGCCAGTCGCTGTACTATGAAATCACAGATCATGTGCGCTCTACCACCTTCCCTCCCATTGGTAGTCGCTGCACCAAGTTGCTCCAAATTTGCCTAAGCTTTTTTCAACATTGACTACGTTTACATGGACAGTACATGGATAATCTAATTGTTGACCTTATTCTCAGTAAGACAATTTTGTGATTAAGGTGTTTACATGAGTCACTTTTAGAATATTCCATTCATGTTCCAGTTCTATAGAACATAGATTGATTAACGGCACACGTCATTACGTCCCCACGCCACACCGGCCGATGTTCCCTCCAGAATTTCACGTATCAACATACAGTTCGTCTTCGTTATGGTACCGTATACAGTTTTGGGTGTTTCATTTTAAATTTTACGAACGCTTCAAGTGCAGATAATTATTTGTCCTGCTATACGTGCAAATAGACGACTGCTTGAAGCCATGGGCTGTGTCCCAAACCGTGTACTTACGTACTATATAGTAGCTGAGATACATGTATTTCTCCTACTATATAGTAGGTAAGTATGCGTTTTCGGACGCAGCCGTGCTCGCTTGTTTGCCGTAAAACGGTTGAGCACTGCCGTGTGTGTACGTGTCCTCTCACAAAATGCTGTGAAAACTCCCACACAACGTTAATGTGTTTAAGGTGTGTACATGTCTGTAATGCACTTTGAGAATGCGAATAAAACAGGAATACTCCACGTCTTAATTCAATTTGTGTTTACTTCGACAATGACTTTAGTCGGATTAAGGTAATCAATAATAGCTGTTTACATGGCAGTTTCTTTATCGGGTTAATATCGGATTATTCTTGTCCATGTAAACGTACTGAGAATCGAGTGGCTGGACATGCCCACATCTAGTTGCCAGCTCTCACTGAAAATGAATGTTCTCTGGTCTCTTTGTCGCTGTGTGTTTGTGTGAACATAGCTTCATTGTAAAATATCTGGCTTCTCCCTTAGCTAAGCACTGATATAAACAACAGCTTATTCAATATGGCAGAATCATTCCAGTTCAGAAAGGTCAAACAGACCTTTTCATCTGGAAAAAAAGAAAGAAAGAAAAAGCCAATTGCAATAGAATTTATGTTATGTCTCACATTCTGCATGTTTATAAGAAAAACATGATTGCAAATACACATTTGGATTAACATTTCAACTCAGAAAATGTTCCCATAATGCTGCAATGTGGTATTTAACTTTTAACAACCTTGCTGGAAAAAAAAAAGAAACCATCACAGAAATTCTAATGGTTTCCACTACAAATACAATCACAAACCATCAGCTGTTAACCATTAAAACCATTACCCAATGGTTTCCATTACGTAGTAGGCCGTATTAAGGATGTAGGTCCAACGAATTAGCAGTAGAGATCCACAGGGACCAGTACAGAGTCCATGAAAACCAATACAATTCTTATAACCATTAAAATCAGTACAAAGTCTATGAGGGTTTCTATTAAAGTAGGGAAGTAGGTTGTCTTTGTGAAAGCCGTGTCAGACTTCTTTTGGCAGGGTGTGTAACGTGTAGGGAGGTTATTATGTTGTGTATTATTATTATTAGTAGTAGTAGTAGTAGTAGTAGTAGTAGTAGCACACTGCTTACAGCTACATAACACGTGCTAAAGTGTTCTCACTGTAAATAAATCCGGCTGATGCACGTGAATTATTGTGCACACAAGGTTAAAGTTAGCCAGCTAGCTTCAGTCAGCACGTTGCTAGATGTATAAAGAGATGTATAAACTTGTTTCATGTGAGTAATGTGAAGAGAGAATCAGCGCAGTGCTGCTTTCACCTGTCTGATCTGGAGGCGCGCTGCTCGTCCTCGTCTCCATCTTCTTTTTGTTGCATTTGGACATCAGCGTGGCTCACTGACACTGCCATGTTTTCATCGCGCGAGCCGCCTACTCGCAAGAGCAGACGTGGGTACACGTCATCGAGGACGTGTGTAACAGAGGAAGAGGAAGAGATGACCCATATAACATCCAGCTGCAGATATCTATCTACCTCTCTCTCTCTCTCTCTCACACACACACACACACATACAAAGCCCCGTGCTGGGGAGACGAGGCCCACGCTGGGCGGAAGTAGTTTGGTAGAAGTATGTCATTCTTCAAAATTAAAGCCTAAGTCTTTAAACCATTACAGAAAACTCATATGAATCAACAATTTGCCTCAAAATTGTGTGTTTTTGTTTGTTTGTTTTTGTTGTACACTATATACACACTTGACCATCACACCTATATGTCCTAGTTGAGTGGTTTTCAAAGTAGGGGGCGCCCGGGGGCCTCAACAATTTGGTGTGAAAAAGAAATACATGATTTGTTCTATATATGCATTCCTATAACATGTTATTTGTAACAATACATATTAAAATCACATTAGCTATACCTAACTTTCTAATTGCTAAACAGACAAAACATCAGCGTAAAAAAGGGGGATATATTCAGACGTCTGTATTTTTAATGTGTTTTAAAGACATCTTGCATCTGGGGGGACTTGCCCTGGAAAAGTTTGGGAACCCCTGTCCTAGTTCAGTGGTTTTCAAAGTGGGGGCCACCAGGGGGCGCCCGGGGAGCCTCAACAATTTGGTGTCAAAAATAAATTCTCACTCTCAGACAACCACACACAATCAATTCCTAATATAATGTAATGTAAAGATGTAAGATGTAATTGTTAATAATAAAAAAGGGGGATATATTCAGAAGTCTGTATTTTTAATGTGTTTTAAAGACATCTAGCAAAAGGGGGACCTCGGTCAAATGTTAATGCCATTTGGGGGGCCTTGCCCTGGAAAAGTTTGGGAACCCCTGTCCTAGTTGAACATACCATTCCAGATTTATTCCCTCTTTGCTGTTATAATGCGCTCCACTCTTCTGGGAAGGCTTTCCACTAAATTTTGGGGCGTGCCTGTGGGGATTTGTGTTCATTCAGCTACAAGAGCATTAGTGAGGTTGAGGTCAGGCGATGGTGAGGAGTCTCCAGTTCCAGTTCATCCGAAAGGTGTTTAGTGGGGTTGAGGTCAGGGCTCTGTGTAGGACACTCGAGTTCTTCCACCCTTAACACACTATTAGTGTGTCCCAAATTACATACTATACAGTGTATACTTATACTACAGTATCTCACAAAAGTGAGTACACCCCTCACATTTTTGTAAATATTTGATTGTCTTTTCATGTAACAACACTGAAGAAATGACACTTTGCTACAATGTAAAGTAGTGAGTGTACAGCTTGTGTAACAGTGTGAATTTGCTGTCCCCTCAAAATAACTCAACACACAGCCATTAATGTCTAAATCGCTGACAACAAAAGTGAGTACACCCCTAAGTGAAAATGTCTAAATTGGGCCCAATTAGCCATTTTCCCTCCCCGGTGTCATGTGACTTGTAAGCGTTACAAGTTCTCAGGTGTGAATGGGGAGCAGGTGTGTTAAATTTGGTGTCATTGCTCTCACACTCACTCATACTGGTCACCGGAAGTTCAACATGGCACCTCATGGCAAAGAACTCTGAGGATCTGAAAAAAAGAATTGTTGCTCTACATAAAGATGGCCTAGGCTATAAGAAGATTGCCAAGACCCTGACACTGAGCTGCAGCACGGTGGCCAAGACCATACAGTAGTTTAACAGGGCAGGTTCCACTCAGAACAGGCCTTGCCATGGTCGACCAAAGAAGTTGAGTGTACATGCTCAGCGTCATATCCAGAGGTTGCCTTTGGGAAATAGACGTATGAGTGCTGCCAGCATTGCTGCAGAGGTTGAAGTGGTTTGGGGTCAGCCTGTCAGTGCTCAGACCATACGCTGCACACTGCATCAAATTGGTCTGCATGGCTGTCGTCCCAGAAGGAAGCCTCTTCTAAAGATGATGCACAAGAAAGCCTGAAGACAAGCAGACTAAGGACATGGATTACTGGAACCATGTCCTGTGGTCTGATGAGACCAAGATAAACTTATTTGGTTCAGATGGTGTCCAGCGTGTGTGGCGGCAACCAGGTGGGTGAGGAGTACAAAGACAAGTGTGTCTTGCCTACAGTCAAGCATGGTGGTGGGAGTGTCATGTTTTGGGGCTGCATGAGTGCTGCCGGCACTGTGGAGCTCCAGTTCACTGAGGGAACCATGAATGCCAACATGTACTGTGATATACTGAAGCAGAGCATGATCCCCTCCCTTCGGAGACTGGGCCACAGGGCAGTATTCCAGCATGATAACGACTTTTGCCTTGCTGAAGAAGCTGAGGGTGAAGGTGATGGACTGGCCAAGCATGTCTCCAGACCTAAACCCTATTGAGCATCTGTGGGGCATCCTCAAATGGAAGATGGAGGAACACAAGGTCTCTAACATCCACCAGCTCTGTGATGTCATCATGGAGGAGTGGAAGAGGACTCCAGTGGCAACCTGTGAAGCTCTGGTGAACTCCATGCCCAAGAGGGTTAAGGCAGTGCTGGAAAATAATGGTGGCCACACAAAATATTGACACTTTGGGCCCAATTTGGACATTTTCACTTAGGGGTATACTCTAGTGTATGCATTTTAGAAGGGTAGTATCATCTCAAACGGCACACTTTCGGTATTGTACTGACCGGAAGTATATGCTGTTTCCAGGTCGAGGGCAAATCAAAAGCATGTAATGTGATGGAACTAGCATTAGCGAAATACCCAAACAGATAACAAAAATGAATTGGTACATTTTACTGTTTATATTAATGTTTGCTTTTATGCCCAACAAGACCTCAGTCGCCATCAGACGGAGGCGTAATCGTCTCTGCAGGGGAATTTTGCTTGCACAATTTAAAATCAACTTAGTAAGTTGTGGTTGTGGCTATGGCTGCTGGCAATGCAAACATCTTTTAATTTTTTTCATTCAGCATCTGAGCCCGATATAGCCCCTCAGGAAAGCTGTGATCGTTGAGTAGATGAAGTGTCCATCATTCCACACTTCATTTTTTTCGGTTGAATGAGTGCAAACTTAAAGTGCACTTTGTTTTTTGGGGGGTTTTCAGTGTGAACACACTAATCACACTATTTATACTACAAAATGGAGTAGAATAGTAAACAAGTGTGTGATTTGGGACGCACTACATGTCTTCATGGAGCTCGCTTTGTGCACTTTGTGTCATGCTGGAACAGGTTTGGGCCTCTTAGTTCCAAGGGAAATTGCAATGCATTCAAAGACATTCTGTTCTTCAGTAGTGTTTCTAAAATTGTGGCGACATTTTGAAAAAGAACCGCATATGGGAGTGATGGTCAGATATCCACATGCTTTTGTTGATTCATAGAACATTCAAATCAATAGGAAATTGTATATCGTACTGCAGTTTCACCAGAAGTAAGATGACTGAAGAATCAGTAGACCAAGAACTAGTGTATAATGAAGGAGATCGTTGACTGCATGCATGCATAAAGACAACCTGAGTGTTTTTTTAGTCTAAACAAAAATTGGACACAGCAGGCTTTTATACTGACGTGTGCATGCAAGGTGACCATATAGATAATGGCCAAGGCTGAGAAAAGAGAAAAACATGAGCAAGGACAGAACATCATGACCCAAAAAACAGACACATGTAAATCATAAGTGAAAAAAGACAGTTACAGAAATCACATTAAACTGAATTGATCTTAAAATGAATAAATCACGGACGCACGGTTGGTTAGTGGTTAGCACGTTTGCCTCACACCTTTTGATTGGAGGTTCAATTGCTGCTGCCCTGTGTGTGTGGAGTTTGCATGTTCTCCCGGTGCTGCGGGGGTTTCCTCCGGGTACTCCGGTTTCCTCCACCTGTCCAAAGACATGCATGGCAGGCTGATTGGCATGTCCAAATTGTCTGTAGTGTATCAATGGGTGTGTGAATATGTATGTGATTGTGCGATGGATTTGCACCCCGTACAGGGTGTACCCCACCCTGTGCCACATGCTCCCTGGGATATTCATGGATGGATGAATAAATCATGTGTCCATTAACAAATAATCATGGAAAAATAGAAAATAGTCGTGCCCCCCCCCAAGCTTAAACTTACTGTACTATCATACATACCATAATCACTGGCCAGGAGATCATCCATCTACATATACAACCCAAATTTTGAAAAAGTTGGGACAGTATGGAAAATGTGATAAGTGATTTGTAAATGTACTTTGACTTGTATTTAAACAAAAAATCTATCAATACAATGTATTTGATGTTAATCAACTGCATAGTTTTTTTAATGTAAACATTTATTTTGGAATTGATGCGTGAAACACGTTCCAAAAAAGTTGGGACAGGGCAAATTAGGACTAATAGGGATGTGACAAGTTGAACTAAGAAGGTGATGTGAAATAGGTGAGGCAATATTCTAATCAAAGTGTATAAGGAGCCTCCAAAAAAAGGCCTAGTCCTTCAAGCACAAGGATTCTTCGAGGCTCGCCAACAGATGCATTAGTGAATAATCCAACACTTTGAGAACAACATTCCACAAAGACAAATCGATAGGATTTTGGGCATTTCACCTTCTACAGTGCACAATATAATTAAAAGATTCAAGGAATCCAGTCAAATGTCGGTGCGTAAAGGGCAAGGTCGAAAACCACTTCTGAATGCGCGTGATCTCCGATCCCTCAGACACCTCTGTCTTAAAAACTGTCATGAGTCTTTAATGGAGATCCTGACATGGGCTCAGGAATACTTTGAAACCTTTGTCAGTGACACAATTAACTGCATCCACAGATGCAAGTTAAGGCTTTACTATGCAAAGCAGAAGCCACACATCAACACTGTCCAGAAGTGCTGCCGACTTCTCTGGGCTTGGTCTTATCTGTGATGGACAGTAGCACAGTGGAATCGTGTTTTGTGGTCTAATGAGTCACCATTTCAAATAGTTTTTGGACAAAACAGCTGTCGTGTTCTCCAGGCCAAAGAAGAAAAGGACCATCCAAACTGTTATCAGCGTCAGGTCCTAAAGCCAGCGTCTGTCATAGTATGGGGGAGTGTCAGTGCCCATGGCATGGGTAACTTGCACATCTGTGAGGGCACCATTAATGCAGAAAGATATGTACACGTTTTGGAACAACATATGCTGTCATCCAGAGCAGGACAAAACCACACCACATTCTGCCCGGATTACAAGTGCATGGTTGCGTAAGCAGAGAGTGCGGGTGCTAGTATGGCCTGCCTGCAGTCCTGACCTGTCTCTGATTGAGAATGTGTGGCACATTATGAAGCATAAAATAAGGTAATGAAGGCCCTGTACAGTTGCGCAGTTGAAGAAATACATAATGGACGTATGGGGGAAAATTCCGCTTGCTAAACTTTAACCAACTGGTGTCTTCACTCAGTGCCCAAATGCTTAATAAGTGTTATTAAAAGAAAAGGTGATGTTACACAGAGGCAAAGTCGACTGTCCCAACTTTTTTGGAGTGTGTTGCAGTCATCAGAAACGAGTGTATATTTTCAAAAATATATTAAATTCACAAAGTAAAACATCAAATAATTAATGTTAATAATGTGTTTTCAATATAGTACATGGTGAATTGAATTTTCAAATTACTCTTTTTGATTTGTTTTTTTTTTTTGCATTTTCCATACTGTCCCAACTTTTTCAGAATTGGGATTGTAATAATAAGGATTGGTCTAACCTTTCTACCTGTGTCCCAAGCATAAAATAGAGTAAGAATATCATATTCAATGTAGGCATCAGGCCTAACAGTGGAAGTCAACAAAACTGTAGTTTGTGCTACCTGATCCTGTTTCATGCTCTTAGAAACACACCTGCAGCAATAGCGAAACTTAACTGATATGCTTAACACGGTTATGCAACACATCTAGATCTTTGATGTACTGAGTTAAATTTGTCGTAGGGTCAAACATATCTGTACAGTACTCACGGCCTACCACTGCACAAGTATCTTGTTGTGCTAGGACGTAATCTAAAGCAGCCCAATTTTGCTAAATCATTATCCGGTGTGACTGTAATGTATTGTAGTGGATATACTGTAAGGCCATGATGCCGTAATTAGGAATGAGAGCACCTAGAAATCTACTCCAAAAAAGTTTGACTACATGTAAGATACTCAACACAAAGGTTCAGGTAATTTGATGATGAAAATGATATACAAAGGGGGTGTGTCTTATTATCTCTTATAAATGTAGCATCAGTGTATGAATAAAATGAAATATCTACCATCCTTTTAGGTGTTAAGGCATGGTTGAATCTCTTGAATCTTGCAGCCTCAAGGAAAGATTGATATCCCTTGTCAGTAACCTATTGTACCTAAAGTACCAGAAGCATAAATTTTAGCATTCTTAGGCATTTTATAGGCTTCTTTATAGAGTTGGATTGCTTGATACCAGACTTGGACTTGAGTCCAATTATGAACAAACTCAGACTTGTCACGCACCTGGTTAAATTTGTACTCGAATTTGGCACGGACTCGGACATTTTTCCGAGTACAGTCGAGTCTAAACATTTGCCACCCCTAGCATTTGGTGATTCCAGTCTTGAATTTCATGTAAAATGTACTTCTTTATGTAGTAAATATCATAAACCCTGCTGATTTTTTTTCATTTTAGGAATTAAAATTCTCTGTACTCTCTCTCTCTCTCTCTCTCTCTCTCTCTCTCTCTCTCTCTCTCTCTCTCTCTCTCTCGCAGCCTATATGGGGGAGAGGCATCAAATAATTGCAATGCCAGTTCAAACTTTAGGACACATTATAGTGCGATACAATAACAAAAACAGGTTTGTATTTTCATACACTTGTAATATAATAAAAGTTCTACATATCCCTTTTTTTCTTTGAATCCATTTTTGATAGGAGACTAGTTGAGGTGCTGATGACCTGAAATAAAACTATTAAATGGCAATGGCCATTGGTTTGTGTATCATATGTAATAGTGGGATTTTTTGTTGCCATTGGTTTGTGAAGGTTAAAATATTAATTTAACAGCTTGATGTTGAGTTTACAATTGGAATTTCAAATCTTTTTTCAATGTAATTACTTTCTGGACTCAGCCGGACTCTGCCATTAAGGACTTGGACTTGAGTCCAACTTCACCCCTTTTGAACTCGGACTCCGACTCGATTGGTTAAGGACTTGGTCTCGACTCAAACTCGACAAAGGTAGACTCGGACCCAACACTACTTCTTTATCTGCAACTGTGTGCATTTCACAAATCTTATACCAAGTACACTCGCTTTTATCACAGTTCACAGGTCTACAGTACAAGAGCTAGGAACATCCCAGAGATGTGTAACTTATCATTGGCTGGCCGACAGACCAAAATTATATGAGGGCCAGCCCTGTTACTCAGGGCTTAAGATAAGATCATGGCAGGAAGTAGGTAAATTAATGAACATCAGTCATTGAACTTGGCAGGTAATTCACTTTAAGTGGTGCTTCCACACAGATAAAAGTGCCAGCATCACCATATGACAATCAGCTATTGAGTGGGCTGTGAACATTGTCTGAGTTTGATAGAAATGAGAAACACTTTTCACATGGTATTTGTTAAGTCCTGTGGTGAAGCTACATGTTCTACACACAATGGAAGTCTACATGGAGTGATGATATCAGTAACATTGTGAGGAGGGAGGTATGTCTGATTACAGGATGATAAACCTGGAGAGCAACAGTGAGTTATAACTGCTTGTGTAACATCATGACATGTAGTGACATTAAATGAAGAAACATCTGTATGTAACAAAGTGTCGCAGAATGTGTCGCAGACTGAGATGGCATATCCTGCCCACACGATGCCAGTAGAGACACTCACAGGATGAGGGATACAGACCTCAATGCCTGGGAACATAGTGTTCTGGTTTAATGTATACAAAGCCTGGAAGTGTTTCCCTTATCAGCATTAAAGCCTGACAAATTACTGGTTGAGTTATGACACCTTAATATCATCAATAAAATATACCTGACTGGAAGTGTCTCAAATCTCCCCAGTGAGAATTTCCCACCCCTTACAATGATTATCAGTACCTGTAAACCCAGTGCCTTGACATTAATTTGAACTGATATGTCTCTAATTCTCAGATTTTGACCTTAGGAGGTGAATGAGTGGTAATAGCACTGACTGAGCAAGCAATAGCTTTTACATTCTTTTCCAAACACTGTATGAGAACAAGGCTTCTTGATATATCTGATCAAATAACCCCAAGGCCCAGTGGCTACATATGTATTGTGGGATAATGTAAAACCAATGACCATAACTATATTGTAACCACTGATGCTGTCTGAAGGTATTAATTAATCTATAGAATCAGTCTTTGGTGTTTTGATGATGGTGAGGACGGATAGGTCTTGCTTCAGCACAGCACACACAGGCAGCGGACAGCACTGAGGCGTGACATGGGGCCAATTATGAGCTAGTGGAAAACTAATGAATCCAGTAGTAGACTCTTGGTTTTCTCGTAGCACCCGCACCAACTCCAAATACGCCTCAGTTGTTTTTTCCCACAAAACACACACACACACACACACACACACACACACACACACACACACACACACACACACACACACACACACAAGACAGCAGTATATTGTGGCAGATACAGAAGGAACTTTGGTGACCAGATGTTTTAAGATCAAATGTTGTGTAAATTACCACTATACAGGATTACTGTCTCTCCCTGCCTAACTTGGGTCTTGTCCATTGACAGGAGTAGGGTGTGTTAATTGCATGTTGGGGAAAAGGGAATCTTCATTTCGAGTTTAACATCCGAGGCCTAAACGCCATCAGATCCTCTCAAAGTTCTCCTCTCAGAGCCACCTAAACTGACCCTATTTAGGCAGTAGTACCACTTAACAGTCTTACGTCCCTGACACAACACTGCTAAATCAGCTACTAAGAGGACTTGGAAAGGGTCTTTTCAATTCACCTCTAATGGACCAGCTGTGTGGTTTTTGGTCATTACCCACTGTCCTGGTACAATAGCATATTCGTCTTTTGGAGGTGAGGTCCACGCCTCCTGGACACGCTGTTGCACAGAGCAACCACTTTAGTTAACTCTTCACAATACTTCATTAGCGTAACAGAGGTAAGATGAACATCTGCTTGTCTTAGATCGATTATTACAAGTCGACTTGTAATGATCTCATATAGGCTGAGACCAACCCCTCCACTTGAGTGTGGACCAAATACTGCACAAAACAGCTGGCAATGCATCCACCCATGACACTTCACTCTGGTGTAACTTCGACAAAGTCTGATTTTGACACTCGACAGAAGTCTGTGGTCTACATGGACAGTGAAGCCTAAATTAAACATTCAACATTCTTATGACTTCCTGCGTGACTTGGACTAAGAAATGAATGAATGCACTCAGCTATCCCCCAGCAAGGGAAGAAATCCTTGCCAAGTGATTTTTCTGTGTGCATGGCTGTCCCTGTTTTGGTTGGATAGGCACCAACCCAATGTGAGAATTTATCAACCACCATCAACACATCCTGTTTACCCTGACATGGGGAAAGGTCGATGTACAGTATTCAACCTGCAGGTGTTTGAAAGGTCCTGCAGGTGCTTGGGTGTGAGTTGCAGGAGTTGGCATCCCAGTTGCTTTGTTGTTAACCTGGCACAGAGCACAGCGTCGCACAATGTCGACTGCATATTCATGGAAAATTAGAGTTTGACCATGTAGAAGAAAATCTGTGAACTATACTCTGAACAACCACATGTCCTAGACTGTGGATTTGTTGGGATAAATATAGCAACAAGACTTCAGGAGCTACATATTTTCCCCATTTTGTCCATATGCCAGCAGAATCTAGACTCCTTTATCCATCCAAGACCATACTTCTATCATGGGAGCATTAGCGTACATGCCTGTCAAGGAAGATTGAATCTGTTGTAGGTTGGACTTAACTGCATCAGAGATTTTGATGGCTGAAATCATTACAGAAGGAAGACTGCATGAAGCCTTGGCAATAAACCTTAATCTTAACCACCGCCCACTGAATATCGGAAACGCAGCTTCCAAGAACATCGGAGATGGAATTCACATTGTATCCTCCATGCAGCATAAACACCAGAGTGTAATGATGGGTGTATTCCATCAAAGACTCATTTCTGCCTGGTTGACAATCAACAACCTCGATATGAGATTGAAGTTACATCGATACAGTTCTGCACCACTCTAGCCCAAGTGAGCGAATACTTAGCTCTCTCCCAAAACTGCTCACACACACACACACACACACACACACACACACACACACACAAAAACCAGCTTAGCAACTAGCTCACTGATCTCACACTTTTTATCATGTATTAGGAAAGCATGCATCTGCCTGAACACCTGCACTGCTACCTCAAGGTCTTTGCACTTGATGCATTTATCCAAAGCAGAAAAACATTGCTCTCGACTCCACACTGTTTGTTCTATAATACCAAGCTCATTGCATAACTTAGATTTTTCCTTCCACACAGCTTATCTAACAGTTGCCCTAGCTCCCTGTCAAAGCTGAGATTATCAGCAAAAACCAAGGACGATTTACAAGCTAGTGAGGAAGACTGTCCAACACCCTTAGGATACTGATTACTCGTTGCCATACTGTATAAACAGCACTAACTCACTAGGTACCTAGAAACTTTGAGCTCCAATCAATCAAACTCTTATTTTAACTCATCAAACAGAGCCTGTCATCTAGCAAGTTCTTTGACAGGATGGCTCACTCACCCATGAGGACATAGGTTTATCAGGACCACAGGAACAGGATCACCGGAATAGGTCAGATCAGATAGGTCTTTCTTGATGACCATAAAAATACTTCAGTTTCATCAGAAGTAAGATGACAAAAGAATCAGGAGATCAAGATCCAGGGTATAACGAAAGAAATAGTTTATTGCATGCATAAAGACAACCTGGGTGTTTTTTTTTTAGCCTAAACAAAAATTGGACAAAGGAGGTTTTTATACTGATATGTGCATGCAAAAGGACCATACAGATAATGGCCAAGGCTAAGAGAGGAGAAAAACATGAGCAAGGACAGAACATTATGACCCAAAAAACAGACACATGTAAATTATGAGTGAATAAAGACAGTTACATTAAATTGAATTGATCTTAAAATGAATAAATCATTTATCCATTAACAAATAATCATGGAAAAATAGAATATAAAATAATCCCATACTACTGATTCCAGACAAAACTGCATCACAACCCCTTTAGTTGTGTCATCTAAATGAATTAAGCTATGAAAATTTAAAAAAATAAATAAAAAAATAAATAAACAAACATTTTTATTATCTTGACAATAAATACATAAATTAACATTTCTGGAACAGAATAACACATAGTATGCTTTGGTGAAGCAGCTGGTTTAAATTTCTCAGGACCATTATTACAAGGCTAGAAAATGCATCAAATGTCTTTTACCTTGTTTGGGAGAAAATTATATTGATCCAGATGTGGACTACAGAAAGCAGTGCACATATCAAATTCCAAGGGAACATCTCTGATCCATTGCTTTTTAATATGAAACGTTTTACAGGCAATATATATAAAAAGTCTACACACCTCTATTAGAATAGAAAATTAAACCAAACGAAATCCTGTCAGATCTTACTTCACCTTTAATGTGATATAGCAAAAAAAAAAATTCTATAACTTTGTTGCATAAGTTTTGGGGGCTTGCGAGTATCCCAATTTAGCACATCTCAATTTGCCAATTTTATTCCACTTTTTCTTGCAAAAATGATGTACACAGCCCTCTTCAAGTCATTCCACAGGATTTATTTATTTTCAACAGGATTTATATCTGGGCCATTCCACAACATTGATCTTCTTCTTAAGAAGCCATTCCTCTGCTGATGTGGATTTATGCTTTGGGTCATTCATCTTCAGCTGTCTAACAGAGGCTTGCAGGTTTTGTGCCAAAATAGATTGGTATTTGGGGCTATCCATGATTCCCTCTATCTTGACTAGCGCACCAGTCCCAGCTGAGGAGAAGCAGCTGCATAGCATGATGCTGCCACCACCATGTTTCATTGTGGGTACGGTGTTCTTTTTGCGTGATGAGTTGTCTTGTTTGTTGTTGTTGTTGTTTTTTTGTTTTTTTTGCATCAAGCATATCTTTCAGAATCATTACAACAAATTTCCACCTTGGTCACATCAGACCATATGATGTTTCTTGCAAAATTTAGGAGGGTTTGGATGTTTTGTTTGTTTGTTTTATGTGAGAAAGTTCTTCCGTGTAACCACCCTACCCCATAGCCCAGACATGTGAAGAATAAGAGAGATTGTTATCACAGGGAGGAGTGACCAGTACTTGCCAGATGTTCCTGCAATTCTTTTAATGTTGCTTTAGGTCTTCTGGCAGCCTATCTGGTAAGTTTTCTTCTTGTACTTTTATCCATTTTTGGAGGTGTCCCATTTTCTCTGCTTATTGATGATGGGCTTCTCTGTGTTCCATGGTACATCTAATGTTTTAGATATTCTTTTGTATCTCTCTCCTGACTGATACCTTTCAACAATGAGATCCCATGATTTCAGCAATTGTGTGAAACCAAGAAAATGTCAGGAAAATCCTACAGAAACAGCTGATCTTTATTTGGGCTTAATCAGAGTCACTTCATTTACTTTTTATATCCACTGTACATCTTTTAGACAACAAACAACACCACCAATAGTTATGTTTGAAGACCTGTATATACAGTGAACTTTTAGAAGGTAAGTAATTTTGGCAGAATTATTTTAACAACATTAATCAATTCTGTGTAAGCTATACCCAAACCAAAGCAGTCATGCATTTGTTGTAGGTATACTGTATATCTCACCATTATATTTCAATAAACCCAGATGAACACCATTCCTTTATCAAGCCATTCTTTCTTAAATACATATTAGCTCCTATACAGATTACATCAATTATTCCACAATATGCAAATGTGGGGAGAGACATTGTGTGTAAAATTAAATGACAAACAAAGTCTCCAAATGTCAAGCTCATTGAGACGCTGTTACATTTAAAACACAATAAATAAATAAATAAAATTATGTTCAAAGCCCTAAATTCTCCATATTAAAAAAAAAGAAACTAGGGATTCTAGGGAAAATAATAATTGTTTCCATGCAAACAATGTTTAATCCAATTGATTTTGGAAAACATTTATCTTTACAAAATTGGTAACAAATGGCTGAGGAGAGTTTGATGCTTAATAACTGTCAAAAATATGTTGATATTTATCAACAATATGCCCACCACCTGCCAACCAATTCCAATGAGGTGGAGCCTAATTCACTCAAACAGCTGTAACTCTTGATTATTTATTATTTGATATGGTGGCTTGAAAACATTGGCACAATCGGCCAATCAGCTTTCAGCAGGCAGATAGGGTTAACTGTGCAATCTCATAAAACGTGAGCGATAGCTCCATTTAGGGACCCACTAAAAATGGTGTTGTCGATCCCCATTGGCCACGGAGGGCGCTATTCAAGTTGTTTCACATTTAAACAAGTATATCCAGCGTAAAATGTATACATTGAAGAATCTTTTTGTCCTCATATATTGGCTTATGCCACAAACTGATGTCTTTCGGCCCTTTTAGCCCGACCCACTCACATTTCTGATCATTTGCACAATATGCAAAACCAATTGTCGCCATCTATTGCTAGGATCTTTGCCATATCTGTCAATCTTTGCAAGGAGGCGGAGCTTAATTTACTGAAACTGCTATAACACGAAATATTACATGGATTCACACAAAACTTAAAACTTATTATTTATTTATTTATTTTTAGCGTGTTGGCTGTGTGTAAAATGTTAATGGTTGCCCATTCCAACCCCCCCCCCCCCCCTTTTTTTTTTTTTTTTTTTTTTTTTTTTTTTTTTTGCTGTGAAATAAAATTTAAATAAAAGAAACCTATGCTACTTTATGAGCTCACCACGTTCATGTGGTTCATGTGGCTCACGCTCAAGTATCATGTCCGGTGGGTGTATTCAGGCTTGGAAGTGTTTATCCCCCTTTTCCTGTAGTAGATTATGGAAGAGTTCAGTTCATCACTGTAGTATCATCACATAAAGCAAATGGAAAATCCTGCAATAGTAGTAGGCCTATTTTGATTTTGGTATAGTCCAGGGGTGTCCAATCATATCTACAAAGAACCGGTGTGGGTACAGGTTTTCATTCCCGCCCCGTGGTGTAGTTTATCTTTGCAGTGTAACATATTCGATAGACCTACAAAACCTTCCAATGTATTGCATTATTAAAAGCTTAATTGCATTGGTGTTCTGCAGACTTTAAGCTTTAGGCCTACCTACCCGTCTAAGGAGACAGAACAACTTCTAAGAAGATATTTTCTAAATCTTAAGTCAACTGTAGTCTGTAACAAATTCCATTTTTTAAACTCTTAAATGACTCACTTTAAGAGTCTGTAACTGAGAAGTGCTGCTGCAGTTTAATACTACAATAATGTGATGTGTGTGTATATATATATATATATATATATATATATATATATATATATATATATATATATATATATAATGTAATGACGTGAACTGGCCATTTACAGTGAGTGAATCAGGGTACGCTAGGCTGCTTTTAGTGCGTGTGTGTGTGTGTGTGTGTGTGTGTGTGTGTGAGAGAGAGAGAGAGAGAGAGAGAGAGAGAGAGAGAGAGTGAATGAATGAATGATTGAATGAATGAATGTGTGTATGTTTTAATTTCTTGGTGATGACCAAATGTCCCAACAAGGAAAAGCATATATGAGAGTTTTGGTTACTGAGGTTAAGGTTAGATTTAGAAGAAGGTCCTTATAAGGATAATAAGACAAACGTGTGCGCGTGCACGCGCAGTAGGTTCTCTGCGTCTCCGCGCCGCGCCTTTTGCACAAAGACTGCTAATAAACACAGTCAAGTTCAGCGGTGGCGCATTAATAACTTTTCCTCGCTGCTCACTGCGACGATACGGGATTTGATTCCGTTTGTTCCTTTTCACTTTTGAAAATGGAGGAGTGGAGGATTCTTTATTGCGTGATCTAAAAAAAAAAAAAAAAACCCGGGTGCTTTTGAAATTCATTACACACACACCTTTTTGCTCATTTAACTCTGATTAGCGCGAGCGCCGAGGCTGCATGGAGGCACCGGGGAATTCAGAGAAATCTCATCTCATTAACGAGAGAAATGCCAGAACATACTCTCTTAAACTCAAAAGGTAAATATTTTTTCCTTTGTAGGTTCTACATTTTGAGCTGCAGGTTGTATCCTTGTGCAACGTGAATTGGAGGTGCTCCTTTTTTTTTTTTTTTTTTTTTTTTTTTTTTTTTTTAAATTGCATTGGTAAACTAAAACAATTTACCATATACCACATTTTATTTATTTTTATTTATTTATTTATTTATTTATTATAATTATTATTACCCTGACCACAATAATGCGTTTCCTAAAGACGAATTAATCTTTATTCTAAACCCAGCAGTCTATTTCTGAGGTCCCATACAAATCAGATCAAATTTGTGGATATGTTAGACGCACTGTTAGTATAGTTGACTGATTTTTCGTGGCCTCATTTTCATTAAAAACCTCTGTGTCCGCACTGCTGTAACATAGAAATGGAGACGGCTATTTTTTTCCCTCCAGACGGAGCATAAATAAATAAATAAATAAAACTCAAATTCCATTTTAAAAAATGGACAACTCTTACAGAACTACACACTTGCAGCTGTGATGATTATAGCCTTAGTCTTCACCATCACTCCCTTCTGGACTTGTATAAACCCTGTACTGTTAATTCAACCCTGTCTTTTTATTATTATCCTCCATCTAGTCCTCTTAGAGATTGCATGGTCAGGCGGTGTGTGATGCTGTGTCAATGAGCAAATTCATTTCCATGCATCACTTGTTTTTGGACAGCACTTGACAAATGACCTCGGCTTTTCACCTCTTATTATAGGATAAAAAAAAAACTGCTTTAAAGCCCTGGTGTGTTTGTAAAAGGTTTTTTTTGTGTGCCGGTTTTTGCACATAGATTTTAAAACGACAAAATCTGCATTGTTGTAAATGTAATACAACATTCCCTTATAATAGGGAAATAACCAATTACTGCATGATTCTCTAGTTTACAAACATAATTCGATCAGAAAATGGAGAATAAACGGTCACATTTTGATTGATGCAGTAGCTGGAAAAATAAATTCGATACAAACAATTAGTTCTAGAAAACAAAAATGCATGCTCTGTATAAAGATCTAGAAGATCTGACTCTTAGAGGTTATATTTAAGGATCACAGTTAATTATAGTTACATGAAACGGACATGTATTTCTAAGTGTGTTCATTCAAGTGCGTGAGATTTTTCTGTACGTTTTCTAGCATTTACTGTCGTGTTTTAATGAGATTTCAGCAGAATTGGTCAGGCCTATAGCAGTTTACTAAAGTCGGCAAAACAACAAATCCACAGAATGGGGGGGGGGGAGTGTTTTTAATCTGATTTCGGAAATGTCCAATGTTTAAAGCGTCTAAAAATGGAACCTACTAAATCATGTTCCTCTATGTTCGTAATAATAAGTATATGGATCACTGCACTTTGATAGGTAGATAGATAAATGGATAGACAGGCATCTGCAAGAAATGCAATAAGTGGCATAATTGTTAAAAGGTAAGATTCTGGCAGGCTTGGTCACTCTATTAAAAGAATCATGTTCGGATTCCTTATTTATGACATTTTAATATATTTTTTTTTTTTAGGTCTTCGAGGGTGTTAGCAGGAAGGAGGCTGCTGTCAGTTTCTTTATGTTCCATATTAATTCTTATGTTTTAATGTGTAAAATCACTGAGTTTCTGTTCGACAATGAGAAGTTTCTGTAATGTAATTAACAGTGGTGTTGAGTTGAGCTGCACCTCTCCATGCGGCACCGGGGAGCAGGACGGCGCATGTTGTGGCGCATTTTGGGGGAAAGAACTAAAACTGGAAAACTACTGCAAGAGCGCTTTCATGCATATATTTGTGGGTGGAGATTGATTCTTCACATTTTAATAGATGCATAGATGATGATGATGATATTCTTGTTTAGTTTTATTTGTAAGGCGCGTTTAACAATTGACGCTGTCACAAAGCAGCTTCACAGAAACGCATCAATTCCGTATATAAATATATGCATAATGAGCAAGGCAGAGGAGGGGGTGGTGAGTGGGGAAAAAAACTCACTGAGACGTCATGAGGAAGAAACCTTGAGAGGAACCAGACTCAAAAGGGAACCCATCCTCATCTTGGTAACACCGGATAGCGCAGTTATAAATCATTTCTCTTTTAAAACTGTATGCTCAAAATAAAAAAATAAATAAAAAACTTTTGTTGACAGCAACTAAGTCATTTCAGAATTCATTCTAGTATTGACTAAAGTCTATTGTATCGAACTGAAATGATTAGCCTAACTGTACAATGATGGAGACTTTGAGTGCAAACAGTTCTTAGATCATCCACAGCCATCTTTATGGCTTTAATCTCATGATGATCATTCTTTATTCCCTAATAAATACAAGTCTGCGTTTTATTAATCAGTCTTTGGATTTGGATCATCATGCCACAAGATATGATTATGATTACATGAATAGAGACTCCTCCTTGCACGTGAGCCCACAAATGTAAAGCTTCTTTGCTGACCGACAGTGATGCGTCTTTTTATTTTTATATTTATTTATTTATTTATTTACAAGAAGAGAAATTGTTCAAATGAATGATAAAATGCATCATACTTTTTTTTTTTTTTTTTTAAATAAATATTTCTGAGGAAAAAATATCATTATATACCTTGCTAGATTAGCTGCAAGACTGAGGTAAATATGCCCACGTAATTACCCCAATTTAATATTCTGGAGATTTTTCCCCCCATTTAATTAACTTGGGAGTAGTGCATGAGGGATTACACGTTTTGATCTATTATGAGATGTAGCCAATTCACCCAAGTGTAAACTCAAAGAAGGTTTCAAAATAAAGTGATAATACACAAGTACTGTGCATAAGAAGTGCATATGGAGTGCATTTGGGTATATGGGGTGGTGGGGTGGGATTGTATCATGTGCATCACTCCCTGTGGGGTGATTAAACTGAGGCTGTGTCCTGCTTGGCTGCTTCATTTCAGGCATTGAAGGCGTGAGGTGTGTGTGTGTGTGTGTGTGTGTGTGTGTGTGTGTGTTGGGGGTGCTTATCTCTTCTGAGGCAAGATTGCCCTTTTCCACTCCATTAGCTTCATCATAGAGTCTCTCCCATCAACACGCATGCAGCAGAGAGACAGAGAGGCCAAACAGCAGACTCAGCAGCTACTACCCATGCTGATTTCATTCCACTCTGATGTGTATCCCTGTGTCACACTGATTAAATCTATTAGAACTGCATGGCGGTGGGGTTCTCATGGATTTTATCAACATCTAGTATTTTAGTGGTCAAGAGTAACATGGCTAAAATGGATAGCATTGTTTTACAGAAAATAAATAAGTTAACTGGATTTTGGTTTTAAGCCACTGCCTTGGTGTTATGTATAGAAGCAATTCCATTATGAGGTTATTCGTGTGTCCATCCAAGATTCTAGTTAGTGTAATATCTCAAGAATGAGTGGCTTAATGTTTGTGGGATTTATATTGGATTATGATTGTAACCAGCAGATGAACTGATTAGATTTTGGAACTGAGCCAAACAATCCAAATGAAAGTTGAAAGTTTTCTTCATTTGCTTACTTACACATGTCTAAGACTTTTGCCTTTGGCCCATCTGCCCGTCTCCCAAAATAACGGCTGTTTATATTTGGGAAGGGATTGGGTTTATTTTCATGATCTACAATATATGTACAGAATATATAAACTCGAATAGTTGGTATAAAACCTTCGTCTCATTTTTGCAGTGAATTTCCTGGTTCCAAAGAAAGCTACCCAAGTCGGGTGTATGAGAATGGGGAGGCTACTGGGGCCATTGAGTTGCAGCGGCCTGTTGGAGCCCACTGCCATGGAAGCAAAGCTCAGTGGGAGGAGAACCGTGATACACTTTTGGCTAAAAAGAAGCTGTACATTGCCTCGATTATCTGCCTGGTCTTCATGATTGGGGAAGTGATTGGTAAGAGTCAAGTTGATATGTAAAAGGAACAGTGACCAAAACTTCTATTTATAGGTCAAGTTTGTGTGTGTTTAGGTATGTGTGTTTTTAATTATAAAACTTCTCAATGAAATAATTAAGAGGTGAGGTGTGATTTTCAAAAAGACATCTGGTGTGTTTACATTGAGGAATACACCTATAGTAGGGTCCAAAGGCCTAAGACTGCTAGCAAAAATGCTTCTATTTTGCATTCTTTCTTTTTTTTAGACTTGATACAAAAAGGTTAATTATAAATTATATATTAATGGCAACAAATTGAGTGAAAAGTTTAGTTTAGTTATTTTGCTTTAATGATTGCTGGTATGGAATCCACAAGTTTGTATAGATCCTGATCAATGCTTGATCAAATCCATTGGAGTGTCATCCAAACACTTGCTTCAGTGGAAGTGATGAGGCTGAAGGAAAATCTGACATTTTGTACAAAGGGGCTAACACGACGAAGATCACAAATTTGTATTATGACAGTGCAGTATCATGAATAATTCTTTAATGACATTTTTTAAATTATAAAACCATCTGTTTATTTCCAGATTTTAAAAAAATCATATATTTTCAATGTGGTCTCAAACTGTTGGATCACACTTCATATGGGTTCTAACTACTGAATCCAGTTGCTGTTGGTGGAAGGTTTATAACAATGTGCCTGAGTATACAGTACTTCAGCAACACTGTCTTCTGTGTACTGCTCCGTTAGGACTGGTATTGGTCATTCTGCTAAAGCCTAGTACAGTTTAAATTTTGCCTTCTGTACTTGCTTATAAATACAGCCATTTTTTTAAAAATCTGGTCATGTAACTGATTTTGCCATGGTGGATTAATAAAAACAGACCACTGAGGAAATGTAATACAGTGCTAATAATAAATTGGGAACCCTTCGTGAATAGTAAAGCCTAGTGCACAGTACATGATTTTGCCCCCGCTTATCTGGCCTCTGACTCATTTTCTTATTCTGCGAGTGATCGCTGAGGCTCTGATATTTTCATGCATGTGATTTTTGTGACCATGAATGACTAAGTGCGAACCCCTTTGCGACTAGCTGGATGTACAACGATGAAAAACTGTAACTGAGAGTTTGAAGGAAAATCAATTTAAGATAAGATAATACTTTATTAATCTCCAGGTGGAGAAATTAGGGTGTCACAGTAGCAGCCAAAAAAAAGACGAAAAGAGTTAAGAGATAGGAAGGAGAACAATACAGGGATATATAAAGAGTATATACAAGATGTATAAATATGTATAGACATAAGCGCAAATTATTTATATCTATCTACCTAGAGTATCTCACAAAAGTGAGTACACCCCTCACATTTTTGTAAATATTTGATTATATCTTTTCATGTGACAACACTGAAGAAATGACACTTTGCTACAATGTAAAGTAGTGAGTGTACAGCTTGGATAACAGTATAAATTTGCTGTCAACTCAAAATAACTCAACACACAGCCATTAATGTCTAAACCGCTGGCAACAAAAGTGAGTACACCCCTAAGTGAAAATGTCCAAATTGGGCCCAATTTGCCATTTTCCCTCCCTGGTGTCCCTCATACTGGTTACTGGAAGTTCAACATGGCACCTCATGGCAAAGAACTCTCTGAGGATCTGATAAAAAGAATTGTTGCTCTACATAAAGATGACCTAGGCTATAAGAAGATTGCCAAGACCCTGACACTGAGCTGCAGCATGGTGTCCAAGACCATACAGCGATTTAACAGGACAGGTTCCACTCAGAACAGGCCTCGCCATGGTCGACCAAAGAAATTGAGTGCACATAATCAGCGTCATATTTAGTGGTCTTTGGGAAATGGACGTATGAGTGCTGCCAGCATTGCTGCAGAGGTTGAAGAGGTGGGGGGTCAGCCTGTCAGTGCTCAGACCATACACCGCACACTGCATCAAACTGGTCTGCATGGCTGTTGTCCCAGAAGGAAGCCTCTTCTAAAGATTCTGCACAAGAAAGCCCACAAACAGTTTGCTGAAGACAAGCAGAGTAACGACATTGATTACTGGAACCATGTCCTGTGGTCTGATGAGACCAAGATAAACTTATTTGGTTCAGATGGTGTCAAGCGTGTGTGGCTGCAACCAGGTGAGGAGTACAAAGACAAGTGTGTCTTGCCTACAGTCAAGCATGGTGGTGGGAGTGTCATGGTCTGGGGCTGCATGAGTGCTGCTGGCACTGGGAGAAACAGTTCATTGAGGGAACCATGAAAGCCGACATGTACTGTGACATACTGAACAGAGCATGATCCCCTCCCTTCGGAGACTGGGCCACAGGGCAGTATTCCAGCATGATAACCCCAAACGCACCTCCAAGATGACCACTGCCTTGCTAAAGAAGCTGAGGGTGAAGGTGATCGCTTAAACTCTATTGACCATCTGTGGGGCATCCTCAAACGGAAGGTGGAGGAGCACAAGGTCTCTAACATCCACCAGCTCCGTGATGTCGTCATGGAGGAGTGAAAGAGGACTCCAATGGCAACCTGTAAAGCTCTGGTGAACTCCATGCCCAAGAGGGTTGAGGCAGTGTTTGAAAATAATGGTGGCCACACAAAATATTGAAAATTGGACATTTTCACTTAGGGGTGTACTCACTTTTGTTGCCAGCGGTTTAGACATTAATGGCTGTTACACAAGCTGTACACTCACTGCTTTACATTGTAGCAAAGTGTCATTTCTTCAGTGGTGTCACATGAAAAGATATAATCAAATATTTACAAAAATGTGAGGGGTGTACTCACTTTTGTGAGATACTGTGTGTATATACACACACACATACATATGAGCAGTATATACAGCAAGCAACAATGTACAGTCCAACTATGCAAGTAGCCCATGTACATCGCATATGTACAATACTATATACATTTTGCAGCTGTATGGTATGATCAGTGTGGACATATAAGAAAAGCTTTGAAGCAGTGATGTGATCTGTGAGCAGTGCAAAAAGTACAGTATGGTACCCATATGAAAAGTGTATGTGTAGTGTAGTCAAAGGTAAGGTGAAGGGAGGGGGTGGCAAAGTGTTGTACAGCCTGATGGCTGTCTGCACAAAGGAACATCTGAAGCGTTCCGTCTTGCACTGGGGGGGATGAGCCTGTGGCTGAAGGTGCTCTCCATCTGCCGCAGCTCAGCATACAGTGGATGAAGAAGATTTCCCGAAATGGACCTGATTTTGTTTCTTATTCTCTTCTCCACTGCTGTCTCCAGATTGTCCAGTTTGTGACCAACAACAGAGCTGGACTTCTTCACTAACTTGAGTTTGTCAGCCTCCCCAGCCTTAATTCCACCTCTCCAGCATGTCACAGCAAAGAACAGGGCACTGGCTACTACAGACTGATGGAACATCTGCAGTAGCTGGCTGCTCACGTCAAACGACCCGAGCCTCCTTAGAAAGAACAGTCTGCTCTGTCCCTTCCGGTAGAGAGCTTCGGTGTTTTCCGACCAGTCCAGCTTGCTGTTGATGTGCACTCCCAGGAACTTGTACAAGTCCACAATCTCTATTTTCTCCCCCTGGATGGTAATGGGTGTTGGGGGCTTTCTGTTTCGGCAGAAGTCCACTGTCAGTTCTTTGGTCTTGCCGATGTTGAGCTGAAGGTGATTATCCACAGACCATCTGACAAAGCTCTACACTACGCCTCTGTATTCCTCCTCCTTATCTTCACTGATGCAGCCCACGATGGAGGAGTCATCAGAGAATCTCTGGAGGTGGCCTGTACCAGTGTTGTAGCTAAAGTTGTAGCTCAGAATTTCATTTGCCGTCATGTGCCACAGATCCCTGAATCCTGTTTTATCTTACCCGTTTTATCTTCCACACAAGGCTCATTGTTGTTTGTGGAGAGTGAAGGCTAGCCTGTCTGGCCTGATCCCACAGAGGATTTACTGTAGCCCAAATTGCTGAAAAAGTTAATGTTTACTATGGTGGAAATGTGTCAGAGCACACAGTGCATCACAGCTTGCTGCGTATGGGGACTGTATAGCAGCAGACCGGTCAGAGTGCCCATGCTGGCCCGTGTCCACCACTGAAAGCATCTACAGTGAGCACGTGAACATCAGAAATGGACCATGGAGCAATGGAAGAAGGTGGCCTGGTCTGATGAATCACATTTTCTTTTACATCATGTGGACAGCCGTGTGTGTGTGTGTGTGTGTGTGTGTGTGTGTGTGTGTGTGTGTGTCTTACCTGGGGAAGATGACAACAGGATGCACTATGGGAAGAAGGCAAGCCGGCAGAGGCTGTCTGGTGCTCTAGGCAATGTTCTGCTGGTAAACCTTGGGTCTTCTCATTCATGTCGATTTTACTTTGACATGTAATACCTACCTAAACATTGTTGCAGACCAAGTACACACCTTCCTGGCAACGGTGTTCCCTAATGGCAGTGGCCTCTTTCAGCAGTATAATGTGCCCTGCCACACTGCAAAATTTGCTCAGGAATGATTGAGGAACATGACAAAGAGGTGACTTGGCCTCCAAATTCTGCAGATCTCAATCCGATCGAGCATCTCTAGAATGTGCTGGACAAACAAGTTCAATCCACGGAGGCCCCAACTTGCAGGACCTGAAGAATCTGCTGTTAACGGTCTTGTGGAGTCCATGCCTCGATGGGTCAGAGCTGTTCTGGTGGCACAAGGGAGACCTACACAATATTAGGCCGGTGGTTTTAATGTCATGGCTGATTTGGTGTTTACTGCCTGCATTTCTCTTATTTCTCTTTTTTTTTTCTTTTCTTTCTTTCTTTTTTGTTGTTGTTTCAATACAAAATAGTCAGTCATACGACTGCCCCTGTGGCCAAAAAAAAGTACTTTTCCTATACCAACTTGTTAGTCAGTCTGGGTCAGAGTGCAGGGGTCAGACGTGATGCAGTATGTTTTTCACAGAACTTTCTGATCAGCTCCTTGTTACATATAGTAGCTCCAAGGTTCACCAGAATACACGAGCTCATAAATAAATTCTCACTGAAGGGGTTCTGATAAAACAGATATCCTGAAAGTCTATCCACTGTAAGTACACTTTAAAGACACTTCAGCTAGTTGAGAATGCAGCAGCCCACTGTTTTTAAACCCAGTTTAAAACAGACTTGTTTAACCCCTTAACATTATTATATTTTTAAATGTACTTCTTATTTGTAATAAAATGTACAGTGCATTCAGAAAGCATTCAAACCCTTTCCCTTCCCCTAATTTTGTTACATTACAGCCATATTCTGAAATGGGTTCCTTTTTTATTTATATATATATATATATATATATATATATATATATATATATATATATATATATATATATATATATATATATATATATATATTTATATATTTATTTATACTTCATAATGAAAAAACACATGTAACGATCACATGTTTTCTGACATTGAATCAGGATTTCAGTTATTTTAAATCTAGCTTCGTGACATCCCATTATGTTTCATTGACTTTTAGAGTTTTATTTGGATACAAATTTCTTCTTGAATGGAAATTTTTCAGCTTTGAGGAAGATAAATGTTCTCTCTGTGCGACACAAAGGAATTGAAGTATTAAAGGAATTCTAGTTTAGTAATCATTTCTTGTTAATCTTCACACTGTGGTATTGGCTCTGAGCCCAGCTCCAGAATCCTGCATTAAATTGAAAGATTAAACGATTTCCCGCACAATAGGTATTCTTGCCACAAGAATAGCAAGAGTGAATCATTTAAAACTTTAAGTATTTAAGTAATAACTTGAAAATGCTTCACATAGCCGGGTTGTTGACTCGTTTATTAACAATACCTCTACAAAATGTAAAAGATTAGTCCAATTCTAATTTTAAAATGTGAAAGTAGAACTGCTCTGTTTGAAAAACACCCATACTGCATGCAACTGCAATTAACATGCTTAAAATATATATAAAATATCATTTGTATGTCACTGCATTAGTTTGTGCATGTCTGTGCATCCCCATTTCTGCAGGTGGTTATCTCGCCCACAGCCTGGCCATCATGACAGATGCTGCTCATCTGCTCACAGACTTTGGCAGCATGATGGTTAGCCTTTTCTCCCTGTGGATTTCCTATAGACCTCCCACCAAGACCATGAATTTTGGCTGGCACAGATCAGGTAAGTAACTATTAAAGCAAATCTAGCTGGTCCAACATCTGCAGGAGGCATCACTCACTGAGCATATTAATAGTGCTGTTGGTGTCCATGTCTATAATGTTATTCTGTGATTGAAAATCAAAATAGCAATCGTGTATACTCTTCCCCCAGCCTCCTCCTTTTTTTTCTTTCTTTTTTTTAGCACTGGTCTAGTGGTGGTTTTGTTTTGTGTTTACAGAGATTTTGGGAGCGCTGATATCCATAATGTCCATCTGGATAGTTACTGGGGTGTTGGTGTACCTTGCTATTGAGAGAATTGTAAAAAATGATTATGAAATTGATGGCAGAGTGATGCTGCTTACTTCGGGATGTGCTGTTGTGGTCAACATCATGTGAGTGAAAAAAACCTGTAATATTACTCTATGAAGTAAACTAATATAATCCAGGCTTATTTGAAACTGGCCACACAGGTGACTACATGCTCACTGCATTCCACTAACAAACCTGTTTCTGCTGATTCAAGTCTGGCTGTGTTAATCATGCAGGTTTGTACTCAAGCTTACCTTGCCATAGTAATTGAACGAGGGGCTTAAGATTAACCAAACTTGACTAAAATTAACTAGGTTTATTGAAATAAGCCTGGCTTATGGAGTTGGTGTACTTCATGGAATTCCCTTCTGCTCACATTGATTTAGGAGAATAGCGGTTTTGATTGCAGTGTTGTTTTATAGAATGGCATACATCCTCCATCACTCCACTACCTTTCACGGAAATGATTCTGGCTATCACAAGATTACTGAAAATGGGATAAGTCCTGTGGGCCATGGCCACTCTCACAGCCTTCTGGGAAGCCATGGAAACACCAGTGTCAGGGCGGCATTCATCCATGTTTTGGGTGACCTTTTACAGAGCTTTGGGGTGATGGTTGCAGCTATCGTTATCTACTTACGGGTAAATACATCAAATCACTACATGCAGTCACCACAAAGTAGGGTATTTAGAGCTACACTATATGGCCAAAGTTTGTGGACACCTGACCATCACACCCATATGTGGTTCTTCCACAAACTGATGCCACAAATTTGGAAGCTCACGATTGTATTGAATTTGTATGCTGTAGCATTACAATTTAACTTCATTTGAACTAAGAGGCCCAAACCTGTTCCAGCATGCCAATGCCCCTGCGCATAACAAAGCGAGCTCCATGATGGTTGGGATGAACTGGAACTGCAATTCCTCACCCAACATCAGTGGTGTGGGTGACCTGACCTCACTCGAGTGGATATCATTATAACAGCACATGGGGAATAAATCTGGAATGGGATGTTCAACAAGCACAGTATGGGTGTGATGGTCAGGTGTACACAAACTTTGGCTATGTGTTCCTGAGAAGAGCCAAATTTTGATAAACAGATCTGGAAAAGATAATTTTTTCCCCTAATGAGATATAATACATTTTTAAAGAACTGAATGCTTTCTCTGTTACAGCCTGAATACAAAATAGCTGATCCCATTTGCACCTTCCTGTTCTCTCTGTTTGTCCTGGGGACAACACTTACCATTCTCCGAGATGTGTTCCGCATCCTCATGGAGGGTAGGTTTGTTTTAGTGCTTAATTTATGTTACTCAGACCTCAGTGGTTTAGTAAATTTATATCCCTTATTGAAGTTTGGTGACTGAGAGCCTTCATACAGCTGAAACAACTCCTGTAAACAAGTCCTGCAAAAGGTTCAGAAGATGCACCAATAATGAATTTGCAGTGTTTCCAGATATGGATTCGAAAAGTACATTTTGGATGAGACGCCTTTAAGACATTTGCATGCTGATGTTGCATGCTGATGTGTAACTGGTCCTGACACAGGGTGCAGTAGGCCATGTCCGTACAATAGTTTTCTAATGAAGGGTTCTTATGTGGTAAGTCAGATGATTTATGGTATAATCTTGAAGCTATTTCAATCCTACTGAAACACTGATGCAGGTGCGATGGACATATTAACACAAATAGTGTTTAAATTACTGGAAATCTCCCACTATTCAGAAGCCGATACCCCTTGGATGAGTTAAAATGTTCTGAATGGCACAACACATAATTGAGAGATTGTGAGTTCAAAACAATGCCACAGCCACCTGTGGCCAGAAACCAAAGGAGTAAAATTGTCAATGCTGTCTAGGTGGTAGGGACATACTCTTTTCAATCACAGTGACTGTAGCTGATCATGGATGTCTGTGAGCTCATGTATGCGGGAAGGGGCAGATCATGTTTTCCTCAGAGTGTGTTGCGCTGCTCTGTACACAGCATGAGCAAAAGTTAGCTGTGTCTCAGAGGAAGCATGTTAGCCTTCACCCTCTCCAATTGGTAGCTGATAATTAGTGATGGCTAAAATGTTACTTATTATTTGCTTATTCAGCTTAAATTGATGAACTGCAGGTCATCTGATGCTACCCAGTGTCATGTAATGGAGACTGAGATGGAAGCTCTTGCAGGTATGGCAGTTTAATGAGACAACAAATTCAAAGGGTCAAGCAGAATTCGAGACACACAGGCAGAGGTCAACGATCATGCAAACAATCCAAAACAGGCAAGGCAGATAATCAAGGTCAAGGGAATAAACACAGTCAAAAAAAAAAAGAATAGCAAGCACTAGATAAGGCTTGGTAGTGACAGATATGATCAACTGAGTGTTTATTTTGCAACTGAAGAGTGTGTGAATAGTCTCTTTTAAGGAGTGGGGGGGGTGTGTGTGATTGATTGGAACCAGGTGTCTCTAATTAGAACTCTGGGGATGGTGAATGTGACTTGTTTGGGAGTTGTAGGTGTCTTCGGCCATGTTTTGTAGTTAGTGATGCATTCTGGGAAATGGAGTTTCCCCAGGCTGGTATTGAGGATGTTCACTGTGGTGACTACCAGTCTTCTGCTTGTAGGTGCAGATTGATTGTGCTCGCTTCTTTGGAACCACTGGTTGATGGTCTGGGAATAGGTGGGGTTCGCATTCCAAGGGAACTGGGGCAGTTGGTAGCCTAAAACACATTGGAAAAAGGGGAGGTGTGTTGCTGAGTGATGTAGGGAGTTCTGAGTGTACTTGGCCCAGGCGTGGAATCTGGACCAGTCGTCAGGGTTTGAAGCACAGAAACTGTCCAGTGAAACTGCCCTTTCTCCTGGTTGGCACGTTCCACTTGGCCATTAGCTTGTGGATGGTAAACTGAGTTAAATTGATGGTGGTCTCCATCTTACCCATGAAGCTGGACCAGACTTGAGATGTGTTTTGTGGTCCCCAATCACTAACTATCTCCTCGGGGATCCCAAAGTATATGAAAACATGTTGGAACAGCAGCTCAGCCGTTGTGAAGGCTGATGGGATGGATGGTAGTGGTATAAGATGCAACAATTTGGGGAAGCTATCAGTGATTTACTAAGATGGTTTTGTTACCCTGAGACTCTGTCAACTTCATCACAGACCTGCCAGAGATGTGGGACTGTGGGCGTTCAGGTATGGGCAGAGGATTGAGCTTGCCTGCTGGCAATGTTCAAGGAACCTTTGACTGAGCACACATTGAGGATGAAGATACTACGTGATGCACATCCTTCAGAATATTGGGCCACCAGTACTTCTCCTGCAGTGGTGGTAGGTGCATTGCATCCCGGGGTTGCATGTGGCGACCGCTGTGTGGGCCTATGACATGAGTTCCACCTGGTGCTACTCAGGAAAAAAAAATGTTTCCCTGCAGAGCATGCAGAAAGGATCTGTGATCTTGGTAAACTTACCAGGGCCTGATCCAATTCTTATTCAATGGAGCTGATTACACATGAACTCGGTAGAATTAATTCGTCATGGTTGTCTTGTACTTCTGGGCCATGAAGGCGGGAAAGTGCATCAGCCTTTGTATTCTTTGACTCTGGTCGGTAGGATAGCATGAACTGGAAACATGAGGAAAACAAAGACCAGCAGGCTTGACTAGGTGTCAGATGTTTGGCGGTGCAGAGATATTTGAGGTTTTTATGGTCTGTGAAGATGATGAAAGGATGCGTTACTCCGGCCAATGTCTCCACTCCTTGAGAGCTAATTAGACCAGCAAGAGTTCCCTGTTGCCCATGTCAAAGTTTCATTCTGCTGATTATGGCTTCCTGGAAAAGAAGGCAACAGGTTGAAGCTTGGGTTTATCTCCAAATCTCTGAGACAGGACGACACCTACTCCCATTTCTGAGGCAGCAACCTCTACGATGAAGGGCTTGGCGGGATCCGGGTGGATGAGAATAGGGGCTGTGGTAAATGCCTACTTGAGTTGCTCTATGCCTCTTTGGCAGCTGGATTCCAGGTTAAATGTTTCGTCTTGCCTCCTCCTTGACGTTAAGGGGTGTGCTATGGAGCTGCATCCTCTGATGAAATGTCGGTAAAGTTGGCAAAGACCAGAAATTGTGAACTCCTTGACTGTGTGTGGAGTAGGCCAATCCACCACAGCTTTCACCTTGCCTTGGTCCATGGTGACTCCCTCAGGGCTGATGTACTCAGTGGCCAGAGGTGGTACTGAAGGCCATTTTCCACTTGTCTCCCTTTCTGATGCAGACCAGATTGTATGCACAGCGTAAATCCAGTTTGGTGAAAATGGTTGCTGTTCTGAGTTGTTCAAGGGCTGTGGGAACCAGAGGCAGAGGATAACGGTACTTTATGGGACATTGGTTTAGGCCCCACAAAGAAGAAACTAGCTGAAGCAGGGGATGTAGATGCGCTGATATTGATTAGAGGTTACACCTTTTCCTGAGGTGGACTGGTTCCAGGGAGCAGCTCGATTGCAGAGTCATATGAGTGGTGTGGTGGTAGTCTGCTGGCTCTCTCTTTGCTGATGACTTCCCTGAGATCATGATCTTTAGGTGGAATGCGAACTGGGGATGGTTGGTTCTGGCTTTCAACTGATGTTGCCTCTATAGGGATGACGCAGGTTTGGAAACGGTGTGCATGGCAGTATGGAGACCAGTGTATGATTTGTCTGTCTGTCCAGGAGATACAAGGGTTGTGCTGTTCCAGCTATAGGAGGTCAAAGATGATGGGATGTCTGGCAGAGACCATGGTGTAGAGGGTGACTATTTCCTTATGGAGTGTGCCGATCTGGAGGGAAAGAGATGCTGTGCAGTGCGAGATTGTCCCTCCCCTGATTGAAACTCTCAACATGACTTATTCCCCTCCTCTTCCCTGAGTCACACGTGCCCCAGCTGCATGAGTTCAGCTTTGGTGCACGGTGCCGTAGAAACGTTCTCACTCCTGAAACCACAGCGGCTCTGAAGCAGGCGGTAATGATGAATGGACAGGTCAATGAGAGAATCAAGGGTGAGTTGTCGGGCAGGTTAGCTCCATTAATACTTCCGGGTTTAATCCATTGCATTTTCAGCGCAGGCTCATTCCATTCACTTCACGCAGCAATAGTCCAAAACTCTAAGGCATATTCCGCTACACAGCATGGACCTTGGGAGATGGTCAGTAGCTCCTCCCCCACTTCTTTGCCTTCATGGTCAAAAAGACGTCGAAACAACCCCATACTGCCAAGTGAGAGCTTTGTCGGTCAGTAACTCCATGAAATGGATGATCTTGCGTGCCTCAGGCATCCCTATGTAGCTGGCAAAGAACAATGAGCATTGCAGGAGGAAACCTTTGCCTCACTCTGGATCACCTGCATACTTTTCCAGCATCGGTATCCGAGGGAAAGAGGTGTGGGTCTGCATTACCACCGGCATGCTCTGGGAAAGTTGAGTTACCTGTTCAATCAGGATGGAAAGCTGTTGGTGGAGTTCTCCCATGGGCATGGGCGTCAATGGCTTGTCACCAGTCTGACGTACCTTCTTCATCCATGTTGAGGCGAAGTATTCAGTCACGTAATGGAGGTTGAGGCAGAAGCAATTGCAGGTATGGTAGTTTAATGAGACAACAAATCCAAAGGGTAAGGCAGAATTTGGGAAACATAAACAGGCTGAGGTCAAAGATCATTCAAACAATCCAAAGCAGGCAAGGCAGAGAATCACAGCCGAGGGAATAAGCACAGTCAAAAAAACAGAATAGCAAATGTTAGATAAGGCTTAGTAATGACTGAGATAATAAGTCTTTTATTGAACACAGATACATTACAACAGAGTGAAATTCTTTTTTTTTTTTTTTTTTTTTTTTTTCTTTCTCTTTGCATATCACAGCATGTTATGAGGTTGGAGTCAGAGTGCAGGGTCAGCCATGATACGGTGGCCCTGGAGCAGAGAGGGTTAATGGCCATGCTTGATGTTCTGGGGCTTGAACCCCCGACCTTCCGATCAGTAACCCAGAGCCTTAGCCGAGCACACCCTGCACCCCCCCCCCCCCCCCCCCCCCCAAATCATCAGTGTAGATGACTATTTCATGGTCAATAAGACATTGTTTTATATAATAGAACACTATAAGACACTTGATGTTTTATTTCTGTTAGCAAATATTAAAATGCTAGCTCTCAAATGGTGCCATCTTTGCAGTATTAGAGTAACAGCATTATAATTGGGGAAATAATACACTTGGTGCACTTCCCAGGAATTAAGGTTTGCTTAGCTGTTAATGTTCTTTTGTAGTTCCTCATGGCATATGTTTTTACTTTCAGGTGCACCCAGAGGAATTGAATTTAACTCTGTGAAGGAGGTGCTGCTATCACTGAAATCTGTAAAGGCTTTGCACAGTCTGCGTTTGTGGGCTCTAACTGTTGGACAGACCTTGGTTTCTGTCCATGTGGCCATTGGTAAGACACCAGTACTTCACTTGCACAGATATAGTTTACTAAAACTCATTCAAATGCTGTAAACAAGACTACTTAAAATGCTGTAATCTCATTTTCCAAGTATATATCTTCTTTTATAAATTGAATTGAGCTTTCCTTTCATTTTATTTGTACTGTTCATAATATTTAAGCTAAAAGTACTAAGTGTGGAGCTGCATGCCTGCTAGAATAAACCACCATTTGTGTTTAATCAGAGGAAAATGCAGATCCTCAGAATGTCCTGAAGGAAGCTACAGAGCTCCTGCAGACCAAGTTTGGCTTCTACAGCACCACCATCCAGGTCGAGCCCTACAGTGAGGACATGGCCTACTGCACCATGTGCCAGGATCCCATGGACTAACCAAGACAATCCGGTGAGGAAAGCTGTCCTGCGGAAGTGGCCTGTCTAAAACGTGTACATTGTTTTTGACTTTGTTGAGGCTCCATATCCAGAAATGCTGCTGGTGCATTAGCAGGCCTCTTTTTTTTTTTTTCTTCTTTTTTTCCCCCCACATCAGTATTCTTTATTATGCATAGATGCAGAGATCCTCTCATGTTTCCTCTGTTTTACTGAAGTTTTCCTAAAAACATAAGCTTAGTCGGCTTCCCATAAGCTGTGCACAATGTCAATATTCTGGAGTACTGAATAGAAATATGCATTGTCTATTACCAAATAGAGGCAATAAACGGCTTTCTTGCCCTCTACTAACCACCACAAGGCCTAGATTAATATTTGATACTTTACATTGTTGGACCATGTTGTAAATAAGAAGCAGTATGACACTTGAAGTTGTTTTCTTTGTCACTTCCAAACAGAGATTGGACACAATGGCCCTAACAATCAAAGTTGTATAAGGTCAAATGTGATTGGAAAACCACCACACACAGTGACAGTTTCTGTGTTGATCGATTTCATGTTCAGCAAATCTAATTTATATGATTAAACTCGCATCTCGTTGGAATGCTTTTCAATCTCATCCTTGATTTTTAATGTAAACTACTGAAAATCAATACAATCGATAATTACAGCAAGGAAGTAAGTAACAACTGAATAACAAATAACATTTAACATCCGCACACATGGAAACCTCATTAAAATAGTTCCATGGGCAGGCAGTTTGCAAATGTTAATTGCAGGGCACAGATATAGCTCATTGCTCCATCAAATGAGTAACAGATGTCTTTACATACAATAGGCACCATGGAGCTGCACAGGGATGAGGACCACACGCATCAAGCTATTCAGAGATGCTTGGATATCATTGCACTTTTTTCTGCCTTTTGATTGATTTTTTCTTTTAGGATTATTTGAAGGATTTGTTTATTTTAGTCATGTTCCATCTGGGTTGGTTTTTTTTTTTTTTTTTTTTTTTGCGCACCTCCTCATTCAGAACTGTGATTATGTATATGTGATTTAAAAATTGTTTTTTTTTTTTGTTTGTTTGTTTTTGTCCAGCATCTCGGAGCTCCACCAACATTTTGCATCTCAATATTTATGGATAAAGCTTTAAATAAGTCCGACAACAAACGGAGAAAATTTCTATATAGGATTGCAACAGTCAGATCTCTTGAACCATCCTTTCCTGTGTTTCAAGTTTTCATTTTGTATGTACCTTCATGCAACACCCCCCCCCCCCCCCCCCCCCCCCCATATTTGTTTGCAGCAAACTAGGACATAAATACCTCTAACTCAGCTTCACTGAAATGATTTTTTTGCCCTCTATTTTTTTAATTCCCCCAAATTTTTTGATTTATGAAATATAGCTTGTTTGAATCATTTTTCATTTGAACCACTGTAGTAATGCCTGTATAATTCAGTGTGGTTGTTGTAAATTGATACGAGGGTAAATATGGGTGTGTTATGCTTATGACAAGCGACTCATGGGCAGGAAATTTGTTCCACGCCACTGAAGCCGATTCACGACTTGTGCTCAAATCACAGTTTGATTATTTTGTGAATAAGACTCTGATTCGTTCATTCATCATTCTGTGCACTCAAATCCGTAGTTCTTTCTGGGCAGCTTTATTAAATATTTCATTTTTGTGTACGTTTCTTGATTTTTAGTGTTTTGTTTTGACAGAGTGTGAAACACTTCAAAACAATTCTAGCAACTCTAAGCACTCAAGCAGGAAAATTAGTGAGTGAAAGATAGGTATGGATGTGATTTCTGTGAGGTTTCAGTGTGACTGCCTGGAGACAGTAAACCATTCTACCCACAATATGGAGAGAGAGAAATCAATTAAGGTAGAGAGAAATTCAAGGTCAAATTCAAACTGGAGTGTCACTAGTCTGATTTTACTTTCCCAGCTTGCTGAGTTGCAGTACACAACAGGGAAGTTGAGTAATTTGGATGTGGCTGGTGCTTAAGCATTAGCAGACTATTACTACTGATCAAATGAACTGTTACCATATGACAAGGAGAGATATCTATACTCTATACCAAGTACATATGATTTTTATGACTGGTTCGAGTGCCATATAGTACACTGCCATAAAATTCAACAGATGTGACTGCCACATTCCAATGAGTAGCTCAGTGCTGCCACTATTCCATTAAAGGGACAAAATGCTAATGTAGTTACTAATATTCAATAGCAATATTAGCATTTTTGCATTATTAAAAGGGCATGGCAAACACCTTATGAATAGAAAGTGTATCAAATTAACCATGCAACCGAGGCATTTTAGAAAACGGGGGGGGGGGGGCATGATTACATGTAATTTTCCACTGCAAGGGTGATCAGCTGTCCTTCATGTCTCCCTGTAACACTGTCTTGGGCGTCTTACATTAGACATCGCAGTTTATTGCTCTGGACACTTCTGCAGTCCTCATGCCTCTCTGCAGCAGGCCTGTGGCATGTTCACACAGGTGAGCAGGAACCCTAGGCATCTTTCTTCTGGTGTTTTTCAGAGTCAGTAGAAATGTCTCTTTAGTGTCCTAAGTTATTGTAATTGTGACCTTAATTGCCTACCACCTGTAAACTGTTCGTGTCTTAAGGACTGTTCCACAGGTGCATGTGCCATAATTGTTTATGGTTCATTGAACAAACATGAAAAAACATTGTTAAAACCATTTCCCGTAAAGATCTGTAAAGCTTATTTAGATTTTACAAAATTATCTTTAAAATACAGTCTCATGAAAAAGGGATGTTTTTCTTTTTTTGCGGAGTTTATAATTTATAGGCTTGACATTAATGCAAACACACTTCTGGAAAATTCACACCCATTCACATTTGCCTTTATTCATCAAAGTCTCGGTCAAATCTGATCATACAACAAGCAAATTCTAACAAGTTTCCTTATATATCTGTTTTATTTGTTGTGAATGTGTGATCAAACTTGCATCTATTTGGGGGGGGATAAGCTTCAGTGTAATGCTTTAACAATAAGAAAAAATGCCTCGACTTGCAAGTTAAATGATCTAGATCAATAGCGTCGACAGCAAGTAAACGCTAGTATTATAACAAAAATCATGTAATCACCACAGTAGCATAGTGTATATTGGAACCTCAAATGAATATCATCAGGTTTAGTATCAACATGTAATTTGTAAATGTAAATCAGAATGCACAGACATGACTATCGTCAGCCCTTTTAACTGTGTAATACCTTGCATACCATGAAGCTCTGACCTGGATATATTTGCTTAAGATGGAAACTTGGCTCGCTATGTTTTAAGCTTTAAATCGAACTATTTCATTCATCTTCAGTAACTGCTTTACTCAGGTCAGGATCCTCCCGCTGTGGAAATACACAGAGTGTGACTGACACACACACCCCCACCCTTACACCTAGAGGCAATTAATCTTAGTCAGTCCACTTTCCTGCATGTTTGTGGAAGAAAACCGGAGAACTGTGAAGCAGCTAATTTGAATAAAAACACAGGAGTACAAAAAACAAACCTATTGGATTATTTCCTTAATTGAAACCGTGGGAGCAGTTGGTTTTCACACTATGCACACATATTATGCTGTTTTTGAGGAAGCCAGAAATTTTACTGATAACTGTAGCATGCTGAATAAATTAAGCTGTGTTTCATGTAAATCAGAGGTACAGTACATAAGGGGAATGGTGTACTGTATATGGTACACTGTATGCCCAAAACACTTAACCATCACACCCATATGTGCTTGCTGAACATCTAATTCCAGATTTCTTTGCTGTAATAATAACCTCCACTCATCTGGGAAGGCTTTCCAAATGATTTTTGCTGATTCATCCACATGAACATCCACCCGGTTGAGGCTGATGCACGATGTGTGCTCAAATCACCGGTGACTTGAATCATTCCACACTCACACACTGGTCTGCACTCATTTCTATGTGACTTTGATGAATAAGGGCCATTATCTCCAGTTGGTATGCAAATACCTGCCATGTTGTTGTGCTTTAAGGTCTGCTTTAACGTGTTTTGATATTGTGAGCTGCACTTTAAGAAAAAAGGGTACTATATTTGCAAAATACCCCAACAAGGCAATGCACGCTTGCATGAGTGCTGTTTTAAGCCTAGTACAAACTGCCAGTCAAAAGATTTCTTATGAAAAGGACCTTACTGTCTTGCTGAAGTACTTTAATTTGTGTATATTGTGTATCTCACTTTTGATAAAATTGATATTTTACAAGTAAACACTTTAACATACCACTCCATGATTAACATATCACTCCAAGTGATTTAAAAAAATGGACCAACATTTAAATTTGAATATTTTTTATAATAGTGCTGCACGTAATGTATGTTCAGCACTCTCAGAAAATGTCTTAATGTATGTAGATCTGTTTCTGACAGCAGATCACACACTTTCTTATACTGGATTTGCCTTTGGGAGTTTAGACATCCTCTTGGAGATCAATTTGATAAAGTGGAACTGTTAGAATGGAGCTAAATCTGAGCTGAAGTTTCAGATTTGATACTAATTCAGCTCAATAACACAATCAAACATTGAGGAGTTTATTTTCCCACTGGAAACATGAAAATGAAATTAAAGTTGTACATTGCATTGGGTGAATATGCAGTATAACAAACAGATTAATGAGGTTAGCAGATCAGTGAAATATACCAACATAAAGAGTAATATTCATGTGAAAAAGAAATCGGAGTTAAATTTAAGGAAGAATGTCTGTTAATCTCTTACTGTATGTCCTGTCACTTCTGATGTGTCCTGCTTTTTTGTGCTATGTTTAGAAGACAGTGTTACCGTGAAAACTGTAAATACTCTTAATGTGTGTCTGCAAAGTCCTTGTGAATGGGTGTATATATGTTTTGCATATTGTATAAACAAAGTCCTTTGTGTAAATGTTTTATGGTGGTACTATATGTATCTACATGTTATCGTTCGTCACTACATGTTTAATAAAGTGAGCTTTTTGTAAGCCACAATAAAATGAACAAGCGGCCAAAAAACCCTGACTTATGAAGTGTTTAAGCTCTTAACCAAGAAACTATGCGTTAACCAACTTAACCATAAAATGCTTGCTTGGTGGTGGTGATTTACCCTCAACTGCTCAAAGAAATAATTCTGATACTCAGGAACATACATACAGCGCTAATCTGATCCCACAAAGGAGTTTAAATAACCGAAATGAAGGAAAACAGAGCACCATGTTAAGCACTCTCATTAACGAGCCTGAAAAAACACCACACTGTTCAGATGTGTGTCTGTGGGAGCTAATTACAGCTGCTGAGTTCTGTAATTAAAGGCATGAAAAATGAGGCAGGTGTTCAGCTGTATTGCTTCACACTTCATCACAAAAAGCTATTACATTTGAGAGGCAACATTAACTCAGTGCTGAACAGTGACTGTGTTGGTTATTATACATAAAGATGTCAGATATAGTATGAATAGATCTAGGACAACTTTCCAGACAAGTATATTTTCTGCTTGTGTCAGTCATTAGGGCACTTAGTAAAGAACTGCACATCTGACAGAGATGAGAGAATAGAAAGGACAGATGAACATTTCTGTGCACTTAACAACTTTATGTGGGAAGTTGTTCACAGGGCAGACGACCAATCAAATGATAAAGCAACCGAACCACCAAAACACAGTAAAGTAATAACCTTGGAAATGATCGGGCCAAAAATAAAAAAGTATCAAAATCTAAATATATTGCTGATTTGTTTAATTAGGACACAAACACATGATACAAAACTTAACAAATGCTTAACACATTTGAGAGACATTTGCATTATAAATAAAACCAAACCTAGAAAGCCTTCATTTTAGAAAACTCTAGAACAGCTCAAAAGTGCTATTGCTGTTGATGACCCAATTCCTTTGCTGTATACCTGTACAACACAGCAAAGAATTAAAAACAAAGTGCACAAAATATAAAACCTTTCACAAACTGTATCAAAATAGCGCAATCTATCTTTTTCCAGTCCCCAAAATAAGTTAGGAGTTTTTTTTCCTTTTTAAAAATCGGATAGTCTACATAAAGTCATAGAAGAGTAAAAACTACGAATTGGACTTTAGATGAAATGTAGCACACCATAAAGCCTATACTGGTGTTTACATGGCTTATTTGAGAGCATCTAGGGCACTTGCACTGTCTCTGCCATGCACTGGTGGACAGTGGTAGCGGATGTGTCTTTTTCCTGAGAGCAGAACATGGTGCTAAACTGTGCTTGGGCCTCGTGAATGAGTTTGTGCATAACGGGACCATCCAGGCCACTAACACAGTGAACACGCACGAGCCCCGACTGGCCAGCTGACAGCACCCAGGAGTGAGCGTCCATGTTTGGATTGAAGCACACCTAGAGGAGGAGGAGAAAGAAGAATCTTTAAACACCAGTGCTGTACAGTATTTACTTTTTCTTTGTCTTTTCTCCCGTGAAACATTTGGAGGATATGGGGGAACTAATTTTTTATTCAATTCAGTATTTCTGGAGGACACAAAACAAAGCGATTCCAAATGAGAGGTCATGTTTAGATTAGACGCCCAAATACATGAAGCTTTTATACTTACCAAGAAGGATTGAAACAAGCTTCCATTAAATGGTCCTTACTTATATAGCACTTTTATCCAAAGTGCTTTACACTGTGTCTCATTCACCCATTCACACACACACTCACACACCAATGGTAGCAGAGCTGCCATGCAAGGTGCTAACTTGCCATCAGGAGCAACTTGGGGTTCAGTGTCTTGCCCAGGGACACTTCGGCACGTGGAGTCATGTGGGCCGGGAATCGAACCACCAACTCTACGATTAGTGGACAACCCGCTCTACCACCTGAGCCACAGCTGCCCCATTATTTTTGTCATCCATTATTTTGCCAACAAATAATACTGAGAATCATGTTAAGCGGTAACCATGGAGACAGATGCATAAATACTATGATGGATGGATAGATGTTGTCCTTCATACAAGTATATGTTAGATATCATTGAAAATCGCTTATACGTTAATTTGATCTAATCAGACACTGCCGTGGAATAAATCTTTTTGTTAATAATATATTTCATGGTTCATATCGTTTCAACTTCATATCCACTACAGAGCACATAAAGCTTTGTGGACCACAAAAAAGCCTGAGTTCTTTGTGATGTTCTTACTTTGTAGAGTGCATTCAGAGGCATCTGATCGACAGAAAGCAGGCCTTTAGTCTCGGACGCATGCAGCTGCTTCAATATAGGCTTCTGCTGATATTTTATAAAAGATCTCTGTGTGGGAAAGAAAGGAGCACCGGTCAGTGTGCAAGTTCGAAAACACAGTAAGCTTTAAATACTAACGTTCAAGTTTCCAGTCTTTAGGATTGTGTGTGGCGCTAGAAACGGCACTCACCCTTTTACAGCACAGGTCATTTAATAATGGCACCCAAGAAAGTGTGTGCGAGTACGAGTTCGATGCGGAGAGCTTAATTAACCGAAGTCAAACAGCCCTGACTGCAGTGTGTGCATAAACGTGTGAAATGGACTTGTGCATGGATGCATGATGGTGAAGGAGTGCACAGACGGGAACACATGGAGTGTCGCCGTGGTAGGAGGTCCATACTTTACATTCTTCACTTTACAAATCCAGAATAAAATGATGTGTGCCTGATTTAGTAAGTATAATTCCGAAACAAGCAAAGTTGATGCTTTGACCTGAACTGAGAAGTGGTTCGGAGTAGCTGGACTGTGTTAACTGTGCACGAGTACTGTTTTGGAAAGGCCATATGTAGAGACTCGTAACCAAAATCAGGTTGATATATTACCCTAGAGAGGACACTGAAAGATATGTGGGTTGGCGATATGATTAAAACGTCTCCATAGTCTGTTTTCATAGAGAGATGTGTGAGTGTTGTCATACTAAACACATTTTGTGCACTGAAAATGCTCAGACATGGCAAGCAGAGAAGTTTTATGAACCTGACATCACTCGCTAATCCAGCTCATGCTCTCTCTGAGAGACACGTGAACAAACTAATAATAACCAAGAGGAGGCAGGCTCTTATAATATGTTTCCTCCTTGTTTTGTTTGGTAAGACAGCGTGGCTTAAGTTACATTGTAACTTATTTTTTCATATCGCCCAGCCCTACCTGCAAATCTAATTCAACAAGTTCAGTAATCCGAGTTTGAAGAACAAGGTCTATAAAAGTAAAGTCAAGCACAGGTTAAACTAGTGAACTGCACAAGAAGACACTCACAAGGTCCATGTCATGGAAGCGGAGGTAGTATTTTCTTATGGCGCCTATGTAGGTCTGTGGCTCCTGCTGGGTTGAGTCATGCTCTTCCTCCTTCTCCTCCTCAGTTCTCTGACCAGGCTCAAACTGCACCAGCTCTGTCCTGTACACCGGCTATACAAAGAAGGATATATTACAACTCTGTGATGAATGATTCTCAGTTAAGTGATATGTTACTGACATGTCCTGGGATGGTACGGTATGTCCTGAAAACATGAAGCCCTACATGAATTATCATTGCTTTTGTCCCCTGCTCTTGTCTGATTTAGTTACCAGACGACAAATAAGAGTGTTAAACAGCATCGGAAATGATTGGACATTAAATATATTATTGGAATATGCTTCAGGACATGTTAAAGTCTAGTAGGAAATCATGCGTGCATCAGGAACATACAAATCGATGTCTCTTGCTGTTGCTGTAATTGCAGTTTGGGTCACACAGCACAGAGCAAACAAACTCTCCAATGTTGTCCCCGATTACACAGGAGTTCATCCAGTCGGATACAGAGAAGCTCTTTGACAACATAAGAGAGATAGATTCTTGAAGCCAAATGATAGTACAGGACATTACATAATGTATCATCATATGAAGGGTTGGCACAGTGAACAATGTCTACACAATACTCACCCATACAGTAGCTTTCCTTGAACAAACAAATAAAGGCTTATAACCGAAGTAACCTGAGTCAAAGTAGTGAAGTCCTTGCTGCCCAAGCCTATGACGAGAACAAAGGCCATATAATTTGCAATACATGTAATCAAAAAAACACTATGTTTGTCTTCACATATAGTCTTCACTTTTTGAGACGTCAAACATTAGGTGGTGGACTGAATACTCACGTGGCATAGCAGGACTCCTGGGTGAGAAAAACTCCTGGCCAAAAGATAGGCCAGGACACATCAGTGTGCAGGAAGCGCTTTATTGCCTTAAGGGGAGTGCAGGTCTTAGTCAAGTTCCACAGTTTGATCATACGATCATCCCCTACTGTCACCATCAATTCACTACAGTAAAAAAATAAAAATAAAACAAGAAAGAAAATGCTCTACATAAAAACGGTGGCCCCAGAAAGTATTTGAACACTTTTAAAATAAATTCATACATTTTATAAGATACCGCAATCACACTTTTCAAGCAAGTACGTTCCAAAGCGCTGTAACCTTAATGGGAAATGTTATGGAGTTTGGAGCTTGTTCTTCCTCAATAAAACAGAAAGCACAGACTGAGTGACTGTGTTAGTAAAGTGTGTCAGTAAAAGGGACATTTGCAGCAATGCACGGCAATTCCTTTGTTTGGCAAACTGATGTATGATATGCAACAGGAATGTTGTGAAACTGTGATAAACTTGAATAATCTGAAACTGTTACCTTGAGGCTCTGCACCAGCTGAGGCAGCGAATGGTGTTCTCATGAGCCAAGAAGCAGTGGTAGGGGTAGAGAGAGATAGATCTGTCCGGAGATCTAACTCTAAGCAAGGAAGACTTGGTGTTCAGATCCCACAAAGCCACCATACCTAGAGAAGGAGGTAATAACAAAATAAATAAATCAAAAACACTGCAAACACTGTAAAACTATTTTTTAAAATTAATTACATGTTAACAAGGTCACATACATAATTGAAGTCGGGACTATAAAAAAAGTGATTAGCTGTAACTAAGCTCATTATAAACTAAAAATAAAACCATATAAATTAAGCATGCATGTGCTCTGTGGTCAACAGTAGTGGAGATACTAATTTCATTTGTGTATACCAAAGTAGATGTGATGAACAACACATTGTTTCTTAATTTTTAATCTTATGTTTTGCACGTAAAGGCAATCCATGCACAGAAGGCAGGCACAGGTTTATCAAGCATTGTTTGGCAAGCATGGACAAGTGAAGCTAAAATGCCTCAGAGAAAGATCTTTTGTTGCTTTATTCCACAGTCAGAGAGCAAGGCTTTTAAGGTTCGTATAAAACACTTAATATAAGATACAACTTGTTGATCTTAAAGCTGCGGACACCTCGTTTTCGATATGTAAATCGTGCAACTCGATAGCCATCGTGACCCCAGATAGGCTGTTCTGACAACTAACAAGTAGCAGTGAGGCTTGGAGCCACAAGAAAGCAGGGTCTTGCCAGAGAGATTGGATCCACAAGTAGCAATCTGGTCTATCTGCACAGAACGGGTAGAACCAGCAGTAGAGTAGGAAAAGCATACAAAAGTGATGAGGCCTGGTGTGGGGCCAGGACACCCTGTCCCTGTGGGCTGTACGTCTAGTCCAGGGCGAACCACTGGTCCGCATTGATTCACCTGTGCCTCATCAAACCTTTTCCAGATCTGGTCTGAGCATCCTTAACTGATTCTGCATCTGGAAAACTGACTGGCAAATGTAATGGACTGATAACATGGTTAGGATTCTTTGTAAAATGACTCTCAGGCTGATGATCTGTGTAAACTGCTTTAATGTTACGGAGCTTGTGTCAGAGGTCACAATGAGATTGAGCACGATAACATGAGAGAAATCACACAGGAGAAAGTCAGCCAAATGTGGAACATACATTTGATCCTGATGCGAGAGGCCATCAATGGAAAAAGGCTGTTTTCTAGAGCACTTTTGACCTTCTCTATAGTACCTTTGTCCTTGGAAAAGAACCCAAAAGAGCTGGGATCTGGCAGTAGCCATGTAGATGTTATCCCAGCAACACTTTTGTCAGGACCCACTAATTCAATGTAGTCGCCATCCCAAGAGAGTTTTTGACTGTAAATGGCCTATTGTTTACCCCTGTCCTTTAGGAACAAACCACATGAGATTATTTAGTAGTGTGTGGCACTGTTTAGCATTTAAACAATAACCCTGTAAATACTTACCACACGTTTGAGAACGTGACCCTGTAAATGTGAATCCAAAACTTGCATCTAAATCCAGATTCTGGATAATGAGTCTTTATTGGACACGTATACATTAGAGCGCACTGAAATTCTCTTCTTCACATACCCCAGCATGCCTGGAGGCTGGGGTCAGCCATGATACAGCACCCCTGGTGCAGAGAGGATTAAGGGCCTTGCTCAAGGGCCCAAGAGTGGCAGTTTGGCTGGGGCTTGAACCCCTGACCTTCCAATCAGTAACCCAGAGCTTAACTTAACCAAGCCACCACTGCCCCCTAACATGGATCTCTCTAGGGCTCTCTCTAGGGCTCTCTCTAGGGCCTCTATGGTGACCTTAGCACACAACAGGGAGAGTAGATTTCACCTTTGACATCTGGCAACTCACATCTGGGGAGCGCCCAGTGTTGTACATCCGCTCTAAGGAAGCTCTCCGTGTGAGACAGCTGGTACAGCAAAGTAGAAATAAAATGCCTGTCCATCAAGTGGGCAGTCCTCAACATTCAATACTACCTGTTGGGATGGACCTTCACCGCTCCAATGGCTCCACCACATGACGTATTCCAACGCACAGATCTCGTTGGTATTTGGCACTTCAGTCATTTAAGTTCAAAGTAGTGCAAAGTCTGGGGGAGCAGGCGACCTGTCCTGAGTCAGGTGGTTTGGTTTGTGGGGCAGTGGGCGTGTGTTTAGTTGTGTTTTGTGACTGGGAGGAGGGGTCAAGAAGTGGAGAGAGCTGAGTGGTACAAAAGCTAAGCAGTGAGAGCTCAGCTGTGCATGTTTGTGTGAGAGCCTTAAACTTTCAAGCTACTACAGCTCTGAAAAAAGAAAAGAATTAAGAGCCAAACTGAGTTACCCACTAATTTTCCACTAACAACTACTTTCAAGCTTTTATCCATGAAGTTAAAACACTGGTGGCAGTGATGAGTATGGACAGTGATATGTATGGGTAGCTATTAATCTAAAAATAAATTGAATACACCTTTAAATTTAAGGAAATATAAAGTAGAATACAGATTACCATCACAGAAACCTGCAGCCAGGATGTTGTGTGGTTTAAGTGGGAGCCAGTCCAGAGCAAAACACAGTCCACTTCGGCCTTTGTGATCTGCCTGGCTTGCGCCAACCTGCAGAGTCATGATGCGCTGCACCTACACAGAGACACAAATTCAAGATTGGAAAGCAAACCTGCGTGCTTCATAAAGGAAAGAATTTCTTTGAAAGAAGTTTTTACAGGAGAATACTATAAGGGAAGCACTGCAATTTCATTTCCCTGAAAGTCTTCAGCAGAAAATTGCCAAAAATGAGGCTTGGTAAATATGAGCAAAGAAAGTTGTGAAAATTTGTCTTTATTTTGTTTAACCTTTTCTTTAGAGAAAGAAAAAAAAAAAAAAAAAAAAATATTTCACAAAATAATTTGCTCTCAGGGATATCAAACAAATGCAAACACACACACACACACACACACACACACACACACACACACATTATATATATATATATATATATATATATATATATATATATATATATATATATATATATATATATATATACATATATATATACACACACACACATATATACGTATAACAACTGACAAGACAAATTTGTTAAATATAGTTGCACTACAATTATTGGCACCCCTGTGAATTCATATGAGAAAAATATTTGAAGTGTATTCACACTGATATTTTAAGAAAAATTTAGCACACCTGCCTGACCAGGATCAGGAAATTGCTCAACCATGATTTGTGTCATGGTGTGAGTGGCCAAAAAAATCACAGAAAGTCCAAAAATTTGTTGCGTCTTGGGGTCAGAAAGTCTCCAAAACTACAATCTGAAGTCACCTACATCACCACAAGTTGTTTGGAAGGGTTTCAAGAAAAAAGTCTCTACGCTCATTCAAAAACAAACTCAAGCATCTTCAGTTTGCCCGACACTACTGGAACTTCAAATGGGATCAGGTTCTATGGTCAGATGAAAGCAAAATAGAGCTTTTTGGCACTAAACAACAGAGGTGGTTTTAGTGCACACAGAGAGGTAGCCATATGGAAAAGTACCTCATGTCCATGGTTAAATATGGTGGTGGCGCTTTAATGTTTTGGAGCTTTTTTCTGCCAGAGGACCTGGCCATTTTGTGGGGATACATGGCATCATGGACTCAACAGATAGCCAGAAAGCTTACAATGGGCCATGGTTGGATCTTCCAGCAGGAAAATGATACAAAACATAAAATCAAAAATCAACACAAAAATGGTTTACTGACCACAAGATCAAGGTCCTGCCATGGCCATCCCAGTCCCCTGACTTAAAACCCATAGAAAACCTGTGGGGTGAACTGAAGAGGAGAGTCCACCAGTGTGGACCTTGAAATTTGAAGGATCTGTAGAGATTCTGTATGGAGGAATGGTCTCAGATCTCTTGCCATGTATTCTCCAATCTCATTAGGCATTATAGGAGAAGACTCAGAGCTGTAATCTTGGCAAAGGGAGGTAGCACAAAATATAAAAGACTAAAAGCGTGCCAATAATTGTTGCACACCTATATTTAACAAAAATTTTTTTTTGGATAAACCAGTTCCATGTCTGGTTGTTCATACACCAGTGGTGTCCTTCTTTTTCAGGGAGAGTTCATATCATAGTATTGGCTATGCTCAATGTGTGTGCAATGGCTCTGATCGATTTTCCCTCTTTTCCCAGCTTCAAAATGGCTTGCTTTTCTCTCATATACAGCTCTCTGGTCTTCTTGTGGGTTTATCCTTTTTGACAACAAACAAAAGGTGGCATGTTCTGAGCTGTTCAACACATCTGAAATTCTGATCTCATCTCATATCTATCTTTTGACCTCGAACCCTGTTTTCAGTTTATAGCAAAAACAAAAGAAATGGCCTTGCTGTCGCAAAAATACTTTTGGAGGGGACTGTATATCTGTCATGCAGCAACATCTTTAAAAAAATTGTTGGTCACTCCAAAGAGCTAATTAACATTTCAAAGTGTATGGAGTTCTGAATGAGGACTTTATGAAGATTAATATTTGTTCAGTTGTTGATATAAATGGTTCAGCTCTGAAACACCTGCCCCTACGGACAAGCCGCCACTGAATTTTGATACATGTTTAAGACATTTACTAGCTTTTGCATAATTAATGAGTGGTCAGATAAATGGAGCATTTATAATCCGTCGTGAATTTCTCTTACATTAAGTTAATGGTGCACTATTTTTAGGGAATACAAAAACTAATATATCTCTCAAAAAATTTGAATATCGTGGAAAAGTAAATTTTTTTCCTGTAATTCAATTCAAAAAGTGGAACTTTCATATATTCTAGATCCATTACATATAAAGTAAAATATTTAAAGTTTTTTTTTGTTTTGTTTTAAGCTTGATGATTACGGTTTACAGATCATGGAAATAAAAAATCCAGTATCTCAAAATATTAGAATAAAGAATTTATAATACAGAAATGTCGGGCTTCTGAAAAGTATGTTCATTTATGCACTCAATACTTGGTCGGGGAATTAATCCTTTTGCACGAATTACTCTGTCAATGCAGCGTGACATGGAGGCAATCAGCCTGTGGCACTGCTGAGGTTGCTTTGATATGAATTTATGAAAGTTCCACTTTTTGAATTAAATTACGGGAAAAATGTACTTTTCCACAATATTCAATTTTTTTTTAGATGTATATTTCAGTTTAATATTATTTTAAACCCAAGTATGTTCACAGGACAAATATGAATGTTTTATTGTGTAACAAAGCAGCTTTACAAAAAAATATACAGAAAATCTCTCTTAGATATATGACAAAGTGACCTGTAATACATTTACAGAAAATGCTAATCTTTATTTGGATAAAAATCCAAACAATCAAAATCCTCATATTCAGGATGTTTTAAGTACAAAACATAGAAATATAGGACACACACACACCTGCATGCATGTTTCCTACTTTAATATGATTAAATTTATGAACGTATTTTTCCTGGGTTAACAAAGCAGTCAGCTAAACAAGAAGCTGCTGCGCTTTATATATGAAGATAAGCTGCAGAATAATTATTGACTTACCTGGTATATCTGTGGTGCCTGGCTGCTTTCTCCTATTGGGAAACACATTAATGGCTTTTATCAACGCTGTACAGCCACTGATAAAGAGATTACAATTCAGTATGACCACCCATTCATCATCAAAGACAATTAAATGAATAAGAGTTGACAAATGAGACCCAAAAAACTGATAACATGAACACTGTATTAGAAACCTAGTCTCCATTTAAACTCGTAGTAAATGGAAGATCAGCTTGGTGTAATAACACTTAACCCCAACAAAAAAACAAAACAACAACAACAACAAAACAACAACAACAACAACAAAAAACTGATGAAGGGTCGAGTCTGTCCTTTCATGCTGAGCAATATGGGAATAATTGTGCTTCTTTTACATTATTAGCAGCTTGAGACAATTTTGTTTACGTTTAAAGGATTTTGAAAGAATGCTGAACATAATTCATTACAGGTTGAAATACTTCAACCAAAAAGGATAATATTACTTATGATAAATACAAGCCAAGTGGATTGACTACTCTAAATTACCATTGTGTGTGAAGTGTGTGTGGCCCCACCAGGGTGTATTCCTGCCTCATATGCAGTGTTCCCGGGGCTGGCTGCAGATCCACAGAGACCGTGACCAGGACAACAGAAGTTATTGAAGATCAATAAATGAACGAATACAAGCTAGCAGAAGTATAACCCCCAGGCTTCCACACAATATGATAAGATTTCAGTTCTTAAGGCAATGATTCATTATCTGATGGTATCACTGAATCTGCTGATACAATATGATTCGATTTAGTAGCCTTCGATCAATATGTGACTAAAAACAGTTCAGAACCTGTTGTAGGTCTACTGTTAATTTGTGAATGATGTTGAAATAGATATTTTAAGCATCAGAGTTCTGGGTGAACCACCCTACTAACCGATTTGCACATCAGGTTAAATATATGACCCCCCCACCATACCAGTTTTGTACAAGGTAGTAATGGCCAGTTAATATTATACAAATGAGATTATACTAAAAGTATCCTTATTAGCTTTCAAATAAAATTTGGCTAATGTATTTTTATTTTTTCTTCAAGTTTTAAATTCAAGGCTTCTCATAAATACAGAGTCTCAAATGTACAACACATGCTAAAAAAGTGGGATAAAAAAAAAGGATAGGGTATAATATAGTATCTATAACATGCAGAAAACCAATGGTACACTTAATAAAACAACAACAACAACAACAACAATAACAACAGAGAATGTATATGGGAGAAAATTAGTGTGTGTGTGTGTGTGTGTGTGTGTGTGATGAAAAGGACTTATGAGTCATAAACCCAGGTCGATAAAACTCGTGACCTTTCATCTCACACGCAAGTAGCGTGCCAAACCGAGGCCCTTTCTCTGTGGTGAAGAAACATTTTGACTGACAGTCCTGAGAGAAAAAAGTGTCAGCTACGGGGCTAAAATTCATTGCTTCAAACACCAGCAACTACCTAGCTATGCATCTTTTTTGTCATTTCCATTACAGATCCTTGTCTGACAGGAAACAATCTGTAAATAATTTTCACTGAGAGAGATGAGAATCTTGCTTCCTACTCGTATCTTTCTTACAGAACAAAAAAGGAAAAAGGCTACACGCTGATGATGTGTGCATGTGAGAGTTCACTGCCCTTCAGGGTCCTTTTCTAAAATATCCACAAAAGGACACATCAGTATAGTACAAGCTAACACAATTCAGCTTATACATGACAGCACTTCACTTTCAAAAAAACAAGTGGTGTTTTTCTTTTTACATCTTTTTACATCTAATACACACACACACGCACACACATAATAATGATGCCAAATGGGATGTAGAGGCACTCGTGTGTGAAGCCTGCACTGATGGAGGTACCATGCATTGTGGTGGGGGTTGTTTGATGGTTTTTAGTGGGAAATGATTGGTTGTGTCACTAAAAAAGGAAGGACACGATGAGAAAATAGCTTTGGTGCATCAGTAACAATTAATTTATACCCCATTTTTTATAGGTAATATTACAAAAACACTATTTTCCTATGTAACTGGAAAAAGGGGGCTTTATCTAACAAAATATGAAACAAAAAAACATGCCATGTCACATGACCAGGAATGTACTGTTTGCGCTTCCTTCTCGGCAATCACATAGCATAGTGAAGGTCTTCATCGAAATGCTCTAAAAATTTTATTCAATTTGAATATTTAGCCAAAACTGCTTAAAGGAAAAACCTAAACACCATCTGAGCTTAATTATTATTTATTTCATCATTTAAACAAGTTTATATATTCTGAGTATTTTGATAATGGTAAAATGTAATTGTTGCCATATGGCAACAACATGCGATAATGGAACTGTTCATGAAATGACTGTTTGGGTCACTGAACCACGCTGGCGAGTGTGAACGAGAAAAGGAAAGACACAGTTGATTAGAAAATAGCTTTGGTGCTCATCATAGACTCAGGGTTTGGAGATGTCAAGCTGGTAAACTGTGAGAAGCAATTTCTGCTGAAATGATTTCAGACACCAGGCATTATAATGAGGAACAAAGAGGCCTTTGAGGGCAGATAAGATCTTTCTCTTACAAGACACAGTACGTCAAAAGCGTTGGAATGTTCTTTAGCAAGTAGCTGGAGTCACTGCAACATTTGACTTCGTGCCATTGATCTGCCATGATGGACACGGAGCTTAAAGGACAAAGGTAGTAAAACATGTTTAATTCAATATTTAATCAGCTCTCCTGAAGAGGAAGGGCACTGCAATTAAATTAGTGTTTCTTAAGATCAAGGCACTGGGGAAAAAAGAGAATGGTAAATGGTCTGCACTTATATAGCGTTTTTATCCAAAGAGCTTTACACTGCGTCTCATTCACCCATTCACACTCACATGTTAGCTGAGCTGCCATGCAAGGTGCTAACTTGCCATCGGGAGCAACTTGGGGTTCAGTGTCCTGCCCAAGGACACTTTGGTATGTGGAGTCACATGGGCCGGGAATCGAACCAAGAACCCTACAATTAGTGGACAACCCGCTCTACCACCCGAGCCACAGCTGCCCAGGGTGAAAGATTAAGCAGCTCTGTAAAAAGGACACAGCTCATTAATGTAGCCATGCCGGCTGGGTCGTCTACAGTATTCTGGTATAGACTAGATTGAGCTGCAAACGTGAGAGTGAGTCCAGGAACTGAAGGATGAACACACAGTGCCAGCAAAACAATAGTTGTGGGTCTAATGCTGAACTCTCTAGCATGTGGTATTAGTCATGGGTCCATAATGCACCAATAAAATCACCAAAAAAAAAAAAAAAAGAATATAAAATCGCTAATGATTTTAAGGATAATCAATTATGAAACTTTGTGGTAATAAACAATTATACTAGTTTTGAATTATTTAAACATTCAAGCAGCTTCATCAAATTTGCTCTCAAAACATTTGCTGCATCCCAATTCACCTACTATCTGTCTTATATAGTATCCGAGTTTAGAATGACCGTGTCCCAAATCATAGTGTTGTAGTAAATGAGTATCCCAAAGACACCCGGATGGTCTACTATTTCTGTTATATTTTCGAACTGTGGATCCGTGGACACCTTAAACTAATATTTCCTGCAAACATGGCGGACGAGTGTAATGTCGGTGATTTTTTTAATGTCACGTAAGATTAATGGTTGGATGTTGTTAAAAAGAGTACCATGTTTATCTTGCAGGGTCAGATGAAGAGACCGAGCAAAAATGTTCTCTTCCTTTACATGGTGTGTTAGCATGTCCCAGTACTTTTTGCTACGCAGTCAAAAGCATGTACTTTTTCGTCACAAAAAGTGTACACACTTTTAGTGTGTAGTATAAGTAGGTGAATTGGGACGCAGCAGTTGATTCCAAAGAGACCCAGCCAAGGTAGATGTTTTGCAAACTGCTGCTGCAGGGTATATACTGCACGTGTATAGTGACAGGATGAATATTACAGCCAGATGCTTAATTAATCAAGCAGTTTATCTTTCTAACCCAAGGCTAAGAAGCTCCCTAAAGAAACATGCAACCGCAGTCACACACAGAAACACACCTGACTCAGAATGCATGAGCTTCATGTAAATCCATAAGACATGAAGAAGAGATGCTGAGAGATATGATCAATCAAACATATAATCATAATGCCAAACGTGAATGAAACCCAAAATTTTGAAAATATAGCACATAAGAACACAATGATGTACTGAAGCCTCTCCACAATGAAGAGAAAAGTAGAACTGTAACTAAATGGCTTAAAGCAGCAACTAAAGGAACTGTAATGAAGGAGTCCACACATAAACACACACACACACACACACACACAATAATGGCTAAAACCAGAGGAGGTAATGAACGCAGTGGAAGGGAGACTATTAGTGTCGTGCCTGTAACAACATCTCTGAACAATAGGCATTAAAATTCCACTCAAGATCCTACACACAGCCAGTACCCATCAATCCAGGATGCCCCTTTAACCCTTTACTGCATGGTGTTGCCATAAGGCAACAATTAATTTGCCGTTAAGAGAGCGTTATTCTCTCTGCAGGCTGAACTTGGCCATGTCAGCAAACTCAGGTGTGAGCAGAACAGACTCAGGCTTGGTTGACAGTGTCGTTGCCTTCAGACAGGAACATGGTATGAAGGGCTGTGCCGTCGGCTTCAGTCAGGAACATGACTTGGGAGGCCGTCTCGATGAGCTCAGACTGGAACTTGGCATGGAAGGCCACCTCGTTGACCTCTAGCAGGAACATGGCTTGGGAGGCCGTCTCGTTGACATACAACTGTGGCTCTGGAGCTGACGTCACCCCGTTGACCTTATGCTTGAACTCTGGAGAACAGACCCCCTCATAGGTTTCATGCTGGAGCACTGGGGAGGAGGTCGCCACATTGACCTCAGGCAGACGCTCTTCAGGTGAGACCGCCTTGTGGATCTCAGGCTGTATCTTTGGGGATGAGGTCGCCTCGTTGACCTCTGGCAGGAACTATGCAGGTGAGACCACCTCCTGGGTCTCAGGCTGGAGTGCTGGAGTCGAGGTCGCCACGTTGACCTCCGACTGGAGTGCTGCACTGGAGACCTCCTTGTGGGTCTCAGGCTAGAGCTCTTGAAATGAGACCACCTTATAGGTCTTGGGCTGTAGCTCTGGAGATGAGGGCACCACATTGCTCTCCAGCTGAAGCTTGGTAAGTGAGACCACTTTGTGGGTCTCAAGCTGGAGCTCTGGAGATGAGGTCGCCATGTTGAATTCTGACTGAAGATCTGCTGTGGGGGCCACCCTATTTGCTTGCTCATAATAGGTGGTGAATGGCAGGGCAGGTTTATCTGACAGGTTGACCCCCCCAAAAGATGTTCCAGGTCAGCTTTGGTTTTTGGATTCCCAAATGCAATCACAAATAGTTCCACAAACTAAGTTAAGTCTACTGGATCCCGTGTCCACTAGAAGCTGTGACCACTAGCGGGCTTAAGAACCGGGACAACATGAACCTTAGCCATTGCTTCTCATCGGCCTTGGGGTCAGCTAGGCTCACAAAATAGAACTGGCAGTCAACAAGAAAATATTCAGGATAGCTAAAAAAAACTCATCATACCCCCAGTCCACTGGGGAAACTGGATTAAACACAAAGCTGGGATGGTTTGCTTGCTTTCCCTAGAGTGATGGCTCCACCCTTCTCCTGCTGCAATCATGGTGTGACAAAATATTCTGTCACGTAATGAGTATCAGGACATATGCAACTGGAGCAGTAAATACGTAATACTTCCCGCTGATCATAGAAACATGAGGGGTTTAAATAAACATAATCGGGGTGAAACACAAAACAGCTGTGATCAATAAGACCACGTGAGAGAAACATCCAATAACATAACAGGGTGGAGACAGGACATAAACTATAAGAAATACACGTGTAAGATGTTAAACAGAGTCCCTGAACCCGGAAGTGCTGCACCTCAGGTTTCAGAGAGCGCTGCGTGCTCCACCGCTCTGCGCAAAGGGAAATCCTGACAGTGTGTAAATGTTATTGCATATGCCACAAACCAAATGAAAAATTCAAATCACAACTCTTTAGAATATATTACTGTCAGATAAACAAAAATAGAGTTCTTTGGCAATAATTTAGTTTTTTTAATCATCATATATTTATTTATGTTTATGAATACATATTGGTTTGGTCATATTTACGAGTGCAAAGTCAAAAGACAATTGAAATGGATATAGTTTATGCCAGGGGTGTCCAATCTTATCTGCAAAGGGCCGGTGTGGGTGCAGGTTTTCATTCCAACCAAGCAGGAGTCATACCTGATTCCACCTGTTTAATCAGTTAAGCTTGGCTTTCAATGGCTTTCAATAGACTCAGGTGTGTCTTATGCTTGGTTGGTTTATGCACTGGAAGTATATTAAATAACAAAAACTAAAGTATCCGGATACTTAATTCGCCTCTCTGTATGAAGCTTTTACTGTCATAACACTCTCTATAAACCCGACAGAACAACATGAACATCACATAATCACATTTTCAGTCACTAATTATTGGGGCAAGTTCCACCCTAATAACTAGTACACTAGTGGTGTTATTGCTATTCCAAAATCAATAACATTAAAAGATAAATATTTCAGGTCAAGGACAAACATTACTTAAATTTTATTCATATCTCTTTATGTGGCTGAGAACAGCCTTCTGGCCTAGTGAGCGGAATTTATACATAGATTTGCTTTGATTTGCTGCCCTCTTCTGTTTAACAATACATAAAGGTTTGGGCTACTGATTCTAAGTACACACATCCACCCACAGTATTATTACTCTCACACTCACTGACCTGTAGCTTGATTTTGGGCTTGTAGATGCTCTGGGTGTGGCAGACTGTAAACACCAATATTTCCGTTAGAAAAGGCAGCAGCTATCAGTCCCAATCGAGGCACATGTGGGGCCTGTAGGAAAATGGTGTGTAGAATCCAGGTTTATTTCTTTCTTCAATTTATGCTAACATGATCAATCTGGAATGAAGGGCAGTGTGGGCTATTTCACATCACTGACTGACCAAAGTCTTTTTGTTCAATATAAACAAATGCTATTAAAATCTTAATTTTTAAAAAAATGTATTATGTATTCTATCGATGAACCCCAATAACCAGCTCTGAAAGGAGAATAGGATGTTCATAGGAAAAAGAAGGACTAACAGAAACCATTAGGTGGGTTAAATGGTTTTTAAATATACATTTGTCAGAAATATATATCATTAAGAAAGAGACTGAAGGAGAACTCACAGGTGTTTATAACGACTAAGAACATGTCCTTATCTCCCGTCACTCTTGTCTTTTTATCTCACTAAATGTTCTTTTTAACATATTTGTAGGTTTCTACACTGGGTGATGCATTTTGGGATTTGGAGTTAATCACTGAATCACACTAAAGACCAACACCCAACATGTTTCGGAAGCGTTTTTAGATGCGGGTCTAACTTGCATCAAGCTCTCGGATTTTGCTTCCGTGGTACATTTTGGGTCATTATCCATCTGTACTGTGGAGTGCCGTCCTGTCAGTTTTGCAGCATTTGACTGAATCTGAGGAGAAAGTAGAGCTCTATACACTTCTGAATTCATAATGCAACTTCTATCAGCAGTCAAATCATCAATAAACACCAGTGATCCAGTTCCATTGGCAGCCAAACATGCCCATGCCATAACATTTCCTCCACCATGTTTGACAGATGATGTGGCATCTGTCAAACATGATTTGGATCATGAGCCTTTTCTTTCCTTCTCCATACTCTTCTCTTCCCATCATTCTGGTACAAGTTAATTTTGGTTTCATCTGTCCACAGAATCTTGTTACAGAAATGGTCAGTCTTTTTTTTTTTTTTAAAGAGGTTTTTATTTAATTTTTTTAAGCAAAGTCTAATCTGGCCTTTCTGTTCTTGAGTGTTACTAGTGGGTTACATCTTGAAGTAAACTCTCTGTATGAAGGCATGTCTTGATTGTAGACTTTGACAATGATACGTCTACCTCCTCCAGCGTCTTGTTGATGGTGTGAAGGGGTTTTTCTTCAACAGGGAAAGAATTCTGTGATCATCCACTTTAGTTGTCTTCCGTGACCTTCCAGGCTTTTTGGTGTTGCTGAGCTTCTTTTTAAGAATGTATCAAATGGTAGATTTGGCCACTCCTAAAGTTTCTGCTGTCTCTCTGATACAAATAGGTCTGTTTTGTCAGAGGAAAGCACTATCCAGCTATTTCCTCATGCATGATACCCATGATTGATTATTGTCACTGTCACCATGGCATCATCACGATCTCCAGACCATGAGGCGAATGCTTTTCTGTTACACCATTTAGGAGCCCAATCAAGCCCTATTAAGTACTTCAAGAAGCTGTGCAATACCTGCATATTCCCAGTCTTTTGACACTATCACACTGCACTACATCATGTCGGTCATTTAATGTCCAGTCATTTTAACACCTTTAGAGACACCAGTGATGTTGGTTTTCATGAGCCTATGTCACTGTGAGGTGTGTATTTACCTTTCGTACCGTTGTAGGAACCTCCCAGGCTCCTGCGGGACACCACTTCAGGTTCCAGATGCAACCATCATCCACTGCCAGGGCATAGGCTAAGCGCGGGGATGATAAAGGTCTGAAGTATAAACAAAAAATAAGAAATAATAAGAATAATATAAAAGGGGTGGAGAAAAAGTGGTAGTTGACATTATTACATAATGTACTGACAGCTACTTAGCTAGTTAAGTAGATCAGTATGTATGAATTCCTAGTGGGGGAAGACTTGATGTAACCCTAGTCCTTATCCTCTCCAAATATTTTGATGTAGCACATCGTGTTTTTTTTCTCCTCAAATCGCAAGTACCAATATTTTTTGGGGCTAGCATCTTTATTCTTTCGAGTTGATATACAAGGTGTCTGAAAAGTCAGGAACCAATGGGAATGTGTTGAGCAAATATGTTGATCTGAATATGTTGAGCAAAATCTGCAAAAACCTGATACAGTAACTGAGAAAAGTATAATGGTGCATATGTTGTAAATAATAAATGATATGTATATATGTAGTTTTACTCTCATTGGTTAGGTTCATTGGTTTTCAGACACACTGTATTGTCCTAGAAGGAAAGTTACATAACAGCATAGAGTTGCACATGATTTTAGTCAGTTTCATTAGTGTTTCTGATGTGTTCCTGATTCTGAAATGATCACCTGTCATCTGTGCATACCCAGCAAAAATTTTCTACTGTGAAGCACATTGTGCCTCAGCTGATGAGTGTAAAGCATTGGGATTGTATGTTTTGGGATGACACATCTGCATACCAAATGGAACCTTTGAAATGAAAAGTAGGGTTTGTTTTCTTTCTCTGGTTTGTTGAACCTATTTGTTTGCTAGGCTACATTATTAAGACCACCAGGAAAGTAAGAGCATAAGGACGTACATATCTGTGTGTACACAGCACTATGCAAAAGTTTCAGGCACAGCATTTTTCCTGTTTTGCTGCATTAAAACCTGGAATTAAAATGCATTATTTAGAGGTTTGTACCACTTGATTTAAGCAACATGCCTACCACTTTGAAGGTGCAAAATATTTTTTTATTGTGACACAAACAATAATTAAGTCCAAAAAAATATATTGAGTGTGCATAAGGCTATACTTTGTAGAGCCACCTTTTGCTGCAATTACAGGTGGAAGTCTCCATTAGCTTAGCACATCTAGATACTGGGATTTTTGCCCATTCTTCAAGGCAAAACTGCTCCAGCTCCTTCAGGATGGGTTTTGTTGGTGCACAGCAATCTTCACTTCATCTAACAGATTCTCAATTGGATTGAGGTCTTGGCTTTGACTAGGCCATTCCAAGACATTTAAAATGTTTCTCTTTAAACCACTCCAGTATAGTTTTAGCAATATGTTTAGGGTCTTTGTCCTGCTGGAAGGTGAACCTCCATCCCAGACACAATTCTGGCAGACTGAAACAGGTTTTCCTCAAGAATTTGCATACATTTTGTCCCATCGATCTTTCTTTCAATCCTGACCAGTTTTCCAGTCCCTGCCGATGAAAAGCAGCTCCACAGCATGATGCTGCCAACACCGTGCTTCACTGTTTGAATGGTGTTCTCGGGGTGATGGGAAGTGTTGGGTCTGCGCCACACATAGTGTTTCCCATGAGGGCCAAAAAGTTACATGTTAGTCTTATCTGACCAGAGAATCTTCTTCCATGTGTTTGGGGAGTCTGCCACATTCAGTTTGGCAAACTCCAAACATGTTTTCTTTTCTTTTTTTCTGGCTACTCTTCCATAAAGCTGTGCTCTGTGTAGTGTACAGATTAAAGTGGTCATATGGATAGATACTCCCACCTCCACTGTTAACTTGTTCAGTGTTCAATGTTATCTTTGGTGTCTTTGTTGAATCCTTGATTGATTATTTTAATTCTAGTTTGTAATGCAACAAAACAGGAAAAACACCAAGGGATGGAATACTTTCGCAAGGCACTTTGTACTGCATATTTTATGCCTGACGCATTAGTGTGTTGGTAGAAAAGAAAGAAATTTGATTTCTAAATATAAATAAAGATAAATGTAATGTTGCATGAAAATTTTATGTTAAATTTTTGTGTAATGAACCATATTTTAATCTAGTACTAGACCATGAGTCGCTCTGGGATTATAACTGTGGCAAAGTAAATTATAATTCAATTTTGGATTGTTTTTATTAGTTTACTGCTTCATATAATTTACTTCTAAAAACACTTTTAAAGGTATTATTTTTGAAGGCAACACTTCACTTCTGCAATACAGTACAGTATATGAAGTACATTTGTAGATCAAAGATTCGATCTGTGTTTCCTGCATTGCCAAAATCACAGGACTTTAAATGCAAACCACTTAAAACGATTACTTCAACACGAACGATTCTACTGAAACATATCAGTCAGATTGTCTGGCATACCATGGACACATGAATTTATTTTCAGTCTTGTTTAAGCTATTAATCTGTATAAGAATTATAAACTGTAAAATCTGATCATTTATTTTTCTAGTATAATTCATTGCCATAAAAAAAAAATCTGTCCCTATCTAAAACTCATATTATATTATATTATATATATATATATATATATATATATATATATATATATATATATATATATATATATATATATATATATATATATACACATACATACACACATACGCTTTTTATTATAATAACAGGTAATAAATAAAAAGAGAGCTCCTCACCTACTCATCTGTAGCTTGCCTAGATCCCATAGTTGGAGGAGAGCATGTTCTGTGTGAAGTGTGTTAATTTTGTGCCGGTCATCCATATTTCTGTTACAGTAAAGAGCAGCATACTGCGTATGTGCAGCACCTTCAGGGACAGGACACCACTCCATGGCCCAGACGGGGCCTCCAACGAAGAACAGAGAGTCCCACCTTTCTGCATTCGGTGACATGGATTCAAACCTGCAATCCAAGTGACTAGTAAATATATTTACTGTACTGAAAAGAACCTCTGCACCTGGTGTGTCCAGATGTGAGTACTCCAGGGTTTTTCCATAGTCTAATACAGGGGTTCCCAAACTAGGGGTTGTGACATTTACAAAAAAGATAATAATAAATTTAAGCTAATGTCTAAACAAATATATTTTGAATCAGAAAAAGCAAACAAACAAACAAACAAAAAAACCCAGTTTGGAAACCTGGCTTCCGGTCCAGAATATTTGTTTGAATTTGGATTGGCCTCTTGTCAGGTTATAGCCACGCCCCCCCAATGCCCCATCACAACCTCATGAATCATTATGAGGAGAAGTTGCATGTTTATAGAGCTGTAACTTGGCTTTCAAGCAGTTGAATGTCCTGAATGAGTGGAGCGTGGAGCTTTGTGTACATGAATGGAAATGGGGGCAGGCTCAAGGAGTAAAAATGAAATAAAATAAAATAAAAATGAAATCTTATTCAACTATATTCAACCTATATCCCTTGTTTTTTTTATCAATTTTTTTTTTTAAAACTAATCTTACCTTACTTATGTACTACTCTAGACAGTTAGTAGTTGGAGTACTAACACTAACTGGTTAGTGTATGAATTTTAAAAACATCTCATGCAGCCTTTAAACCTACCAAAATTCTTGCATACCAATGTTCTGGATTTTCTAGATTAGGTCATACTTTTAAATGTAAAGTTTTTTTAATTTGCGTCACAGGCCATGACAACAATCACAATGACAGCGACAGAGAATCAGAGCTCATCAGTGTGTTAAACATCTTTTCTTTGAAACCTGATGGACAGGGATGTTTTGGCTCTGACATAGGAAATGTCTTCCAGATGCACACAAGATATGCAGGCGAGTGCTTGAACAATGCTGCTGGCGTTACCGCTACTTCTGCATGCACAAAGTATAAATCAGACCCTTCTGCTTCACATCAGGCTGTATCACACCACCTCGGCATGGATTTTCCTTTAACAAACAACACTTCCCGTTAGAAAGGTAAGTCCGTGCAAGGAATAGTCCTTTGGGATAATTTACCCAAAATGTTTGGGAACCCCAGGCCTAACATATCTCTATCACAGAGATAAAATGATGACGGTCCATCATTTCTTTACCTTTTCACCTTCTGCAGCGTACCCTGTTCCTTGATTCCCTCGCGGTCTAACGTAAAACTCATTGACTCCTTCTCCTGGGGTAAATATTTTTCTGCCTCCCTGATAGAAGTCAAAGAGATTCATTTTTAAAAAGTCAATTTATTGTCAAGTACGTAAACTGGAGAAAACAAGTGATATTCCTTAATATTCCACAATACCTGAAAGACAATAGATGCCAGTCACTGACTGAAGGAATCCACTCAGGAAACACCCATGAGGATGAATGCTTATCACGGCTAGAAAAAGTATTCACAAGGCAAGGAGACAAATAGTTAAGATTTGTGTATGGAAATGATGGCCAGTTGTCAGTAGAGGTCGACCGATACTGGATTTTACCGATAACCATGTTGGGCAGTACCCGCCGATAAACGATTAATCAACCGATAGTTTTTAAAACTGATATTGAATGAAAGCACTCAAAAGTAAAATACTGCTGAACATTATTACAATGTACAAATGTACCCTGAAAATGTACTCTACTTTTTAAAATGAAATAAATAAATACATTTTTATATATATAATATAACACACACAGAAGTGGTAGCACAGCAGCTAAGACATTGGACTTTTGATCGGAAGTTCAAATCCCAGCACTGCCAAGCTGTCACTGTTGGGATCTTGAGCAAGGCCCTTAGCCCTCAACTGCTCACTTGTATAAAATGATAATTGTAAGCCGCTCTGGATAAAGGCGTCTGCCAAATGCTGTAATCTAAAATATATAATATATTAACCATTAATAAATATTAAAGCAAACAAAAAGATATGCATCCAAAAAGACAAAACATAAATAAAAATAGAGACATCCAGTTATCGGTGCTGATTAATCTGCAAAACCAATCAATCAATCGACCTCTAGTTGTCAGGAGAAGGCCTACATCTGTATCAAAACTGACAGAATTTCAGCAATCTGTATATCTGTGTAAAAACAAACAAACAAAAAAAACCCCAACACCCAAGTGTAAATGACTTACAATTCTTTGGTGTTTCTAAAGGATTTCCAAATGGGTTGCATGGCACTGCTGGAAAGCCCATTATTTCCAACCACCTTGTGATTAGACGGCAAGTTCTATAAAGTAAAACAGTTGGATTAACACTGATGGCAAACTTTTCTCCCAACAAACCTGAGAACAACTAACTTTCCTACATTTGACTCCTGACAGACTACAAAATGTCTTTAGATTTTCAAATAACATAAAAAAAAGTCAAACAAAGTAGATATGAGACGTGACCCTTCATGACTGATTATACACAGGGGAACTGCAAAAGCATTATGCTATGAGTCAGTGAACACACCCTAAAGTCTACCCTAAATATTCCCTTAATTCATGCATTCAACTATTCTTCAGTAATAACACTGCCAACATAATGTTTAAAATTGTAATGCATGTTTACTTTATAGTGTTGTTTACATGACTCCGAATCTTCATAATCGTCATCCTCATCTTCCTCACTTTCCACCTCTCTGTGGTCCCCTGGGTCAAAGTCGGCATCGTCGTTCAGATCGCTGTCATCATCTGCAGCTTTCCTTTTCTTCCCTCTGGCTTTTCCTGAGGGCTTTTTCTGAGATGGACTGCTCGACCGGCCCAGTCCATTTTGCTCTCTCTTTGTGAAGGATTTTTCAAACTTTTCAAGGTCTTTGCTGATATTGTGAAGGTACTCCAGAGCACTGGGCATAAATAGGTAGAATAATAAAGACAGTATTTACAGTATTTTACTTGAGGTTGGTACAGCCATCGGTAAAACAGTGACTATATTATGGCCACTGGAGGGGCTTAGTGGTTATAAGTGATCTTCTCTGGTATGTATAGTTTCTGAGAACAAAAATCAGACTTAAGACAAAAACACAGTTCCACAGTTCATTGCAAAAAAAATAATCTTAAAACTTCACGCCATTTCCATCGTACATGAAAGTTACAGAACTCAAAGCACAATTGCACCAATGTCGAATTATATCTTATGTTCAAAAATAATAATGACAACAAACATAAATAAATACAGCTGAAAGGCGATCGGCTGGGATCGGTCACAGGAGCCTGGAGCCTATCCCAGGGGACTCGGGGCAAACGGTGGGGGACACCCTCGACGTGGTGCCTCCCCATTGCAGGGCACAATCACACACATTCAAACACTATCGAAAATTTAGAGATGTTAATAAGCCTACAGCACATGTCTTTGGACAGGGGAAAAACACAAACTCCACGCACACAGCGTGGAGGCAGGAATCAAACCCCAAACCCCAGAGGTGCGAGGAAAACGTGTCACACTTAACTCTTAAGTGTTTTTGTCTTAAGTCTTATTTTTGTTCTCAGAAACTTTATATATATCAGAGCAGATCTCGTATAACCACTAAAACCCTACAGTGTCCAGTTCATGCCAAATTACACAGAACATTATTACAGAGTCCATACATTAACATTTAACATACTGTTCTTCTGTAAGTTTTGTGATTGCACCTCAGTGCTAACGCTGAAAAATTTTTAACTGAAACCTGCCCCTATAAAATGACCATGGCAGAATCTGACACAGAGGCTGGTTCCCGAGTGGCGCAACAGAAATGCGTTTGCCTCCTCGTCAGGTGGCTGTGGGTTCAAATCCTGATGATGCCACAATCTTCTGTAGTTAGGGGCCATGGGAGCAAAATTGGCCACACCCTCTGAATGGAAGATTACTCTACCGTGTGATTCAAAAAGATGTGGTTGGCAGGCTTGATTCTCTCACTCAGAGGATGTTGGTAAGTGCAGTATGACTGGGGAGAGTCTAATGTGTGCCTCCATTTTGATCAAATGTGTTTTTAGAGAAGTGAGACAGCGCACCACAGAGCTGTGCTTCACAACACAATCCAAACTAATCAATAATGAAATTCGGTGCAAACTATTTTGTTGATTGATTTTTCAGAATTAGCTGTTGCAGGCCAAATACATTAGACCCAAATACACACCATATACATAGCCAAGATGGATGAAAGAAAAGACATCCTGAGGAGTAGTCGGACTCGTCATAGGAATACAATAAGATAGATGATGTAGATGCAGAAGAGTGTGCGAAAAGAGTTATAATGCGAAGAAACCGAACAGCTGGAAATAGCAGACTATTAAAAATGTTATATTTCATAATCTTTTTGCCATGAGCAGTGGAGGACTCGTTAGCTGAAACAGTGAATTCTGTGATTGATCACTCCTCCGACAGCTAAAACATATAGTAACGAAATTTATGTGGGTTGTTTATTCTTTTTTACTACAGATTGACGAGGTAGAAATTAATACATAACTTGCATTCAAGTTAATACATAACAGTATTCATCCTAAAATCTAGAAAGCTTACACTTTGGCAGCTTTTCTCTTCGGGCGTCCACTTGGAGTCATCTCAGGGCTTTCTGGAATGGCAGAGCTGTCGTGATTAACAGGTACTTCACTGGGGGCAGACTTCATTTTTGTTGGATCACTGTCTTGGTTGTTTACTGTTTTTCTTGGACGTCCCCTTTTTTTCTGTGGCTTGTTCTGTGGTGGTAAAACCTCTTGTTCAGTATCAGAGGGACCCTGAGAGCTGGCTGCTGTCTGTCCTGCTAATGCAAAATATGTTTTAAAATGACACAAACTGTTACTTTATACCCATTTTTTCTCAGAGGAAAATAGAGATGACAAAACGAATGATCTCCGCACAACTCAAAAATGCATCCAACTTGCCTTCGTACATCTCTTCAAGTGTGTTACTTTTAATATTAGAGTCTTGAAGCACTTTGGTCCCCAGTGTATCACCACCAGTTCCAGTGTCCATGTGGTTATTCTGTTTATTCAGATCGTCCGTGTCGTTTTTGCAGGGAACCCCCATTAACGAGGTTTCACAGCACATCAGCACCTTTAAAGGAAAGTTGCAGGAAGACAGTTAGCCAGTGATAATGCGCTGTGTGTGTGTGTGTGTGTGTGTAACTGCAGACTCAAAGCATAGTGCGAGGACACACTAACCTTTCTGAGGACACGTCATTACATTAGATAGCTGCAGTGCTGTAACAAATCCTCATTTCTTCAGTTTTTTTGTACATGTCATAACTAAATAATTTTAGATGATCAAACTAATTACAACATAAAAACAAAAGCAACCTGAATAAACACACAGTAAAATTTTCCATCCATCCATCTTCTATACCACTTATCCTTTTCAGGGTCACGGGAAAACCTGGAGCCTATCCCAGGGAGCATCAGGCACAAGGGGGGGGGTACACCCTGGACATGGTGCCAATCCACCACAGGGAACAATCACATACACATTCACACACTACGAACACTTTAGACATGCCAATCAACCTACCATGCATGTCTTTGGACTGGGGGAGGAAACCCCCACAGCACAGGGAGAACATGCAAACCCGGCACACACAGGGAATCGAACCCCTAACAATGCAGGTGTGAGGCGAACCTGCTAACCACTAAGCCACCATGCACCCCGGTAGTTGTTATTATTTACATTTTTTTTATTGAAGCAAAAAAAAAGTTATCCAACACCTATCACCAATGTGAAAAACTAATTGCCCCCTTAAACGTAAAATCTGGCTGTGCCATCATTAGCAGCAATAACTGCAACCAAACGCTTCCAATAACTGGAGATCAGTCTTTCACTTACTCCAGGACTAAAACTTACTCATATGCTTTGGATCATTGTCTTGCTGCATAATCCAGTTGCGCTTGAGTTTCAATTTATGGACTGCAGACCGGATATTCTCCTTTAGGATTTTCAGGTAGAGCGCAGGATTCATGTTTCCCTCAGTTATTGCAAGTTGCCCAGAAGCAGCAAAGCATCCCCACACCATCACACGTCCACCCCATGCTTGACCGTAGGTATGATGATGTTTTTGTGGAATTCTGTGTTTGGTTTACTCCAGATGTAGCAGGACCCCTGTCTTCAGTGACCTTTATTGATGTAAGAGAGACCTGTAGCTCCTTTGATGTTGTCCTTGGCTCTTTTGTGACTTCCTGGATGAGTCGTTGCTGTGCTCTTGGAGGAATTTTGGAAGGTCGGCCACTTATGCGAATGATCTCTACTGTGCCAAGTTTTTCCATTTGGAGATAATGGATCTCACTGTGGTTTTTTGGAGTCCAGAGCCTTTGAAATAGCTTTGTAACCCTTCCAAGACTGATGTATTTCAATCACCTTCCTCATCATTTCTGGAATTTCTTTCAAATTTGGCTTAGTGTGTTACTGGGTAAGACCTTTTAACCAACATCATGTTATTGAAAAAGTTCTATTTAAGTGTTGATTTGATTGAACAGAATTTGCAGTAATCAGGTCTGGTTGTGTCTAGTCAAGTTGAACCCCATTATGAATGCAGTTTCATAGATTTGGGGAATTAGTAACTACGAGGGCAAATACATTTTCACACAGGCCCAGTTGGTATTGGATAACTTTTTTGCATTAATAAATAACATTATCATTTAAAACTATATTTTGTGTTCAATCAGGTTGCCTTTGTTTTATCTTAAATTTTGTTTCAATTTCTGAAACAGTTAATATGAGCTATACACACACACACACACAAAAAAAATCAGAGCACCGTAAATATTGAGTCACGACAGGTAACACAACTATGCTGTCTCATATAAACAAGAACACAGTTCTAGTCCTATTGTTGTATTCTGGTCAATTTTGACTGATCCTCGATCACAACTAGTCATCTGACTGATACAAAGCTTACTGACTTTGTCCATTTGTAAGGAACATGTCACTGTGACCACACACTGCCACTCAGGCATGAATGAACACACACACACACACACACACACACACACACACACACACACACACACACACACACACACACACACACACACACACACACACACACACACACTGGACTGAATGAATTAGTTAGGTTGGGAAATGTAATGTTGATTTTAATGATTTAGTACTCTACTTTGTGGCACTGTTCATTTTGTTTTGTTGTTTAGGTCAATTTTATATAAGGTCATGTTACCTTTTAAACCTGATTCAAATTGTAATGCTTGGAAACCCTGCTGAAAAAACAAACAATAGAAACCAGCATAGAATTTGTAATGGTTTTAACGGGAATTGAACTGGTTTTAACAGAAACTGTTATGGTCCCTGTGGGTCTCTACTGGTTATTTGTTGCCTTCTATTAGTGGCATGTCATGTCTGGTGGATACCATTAAGGACCAATAATAGTAAGCACATGGTTTGTAGTGGTATTTGAAGTGGAAACCATTACAATTTCTGTGATAGTTTCTTTTTTTTCTTTTCTTTCAGCAGGGAAGTAAGTATCTTGGTTCAACTTTGACCCAGCAGATGAGCCTAGCAGCCTTTAACCATCACTCCACAAGGTGTTCCTCTGTTTTAAGGTTATATTAAAAACAATAGGTGCTAGTAAATATTTCAAAATATATTTAAACACTTAAACGAAAAGTCTTAATATTCAAGTTTCATGGACACAACCACTAAAGTTGTGCACATGAACCTTATGTTAGTTTTAGTAAGGCGATACATTACTAGCTAGTTAGCTAGCTCTCAGCTAGCTTTTCTCTCTTTCTTAATCCCACATTGTCATGCTGAATGTATTCCTATAAAAAATAATAATAATAAATGCGAAAACCCCATCACACAGTCAGTAAACGAACGTGTACACAACATACATAAAGGCTTTTCCCCGGGTTTAATCGGGGTTTATGTTTGGCTCACCGTGTTGGGTCACGCTAAAGAAGCCCCTCACCATTCGATATTCTCCGGTTCGAATCCGCCTCACACTGATCACGACTAAAGAAGCAAACTTAAACGTTTAACTAAAACATAACACGCATATCCGTGTAATGAATACTAATCTATAGCTCAGTGGAAAAACTGTTTATAATTGATCACCAGAGCATTAATTCACACGTGCCTCTAGTTAGTTGGATATGTCCGTTTGACATGTCCGCCATGTTTTCATGGGAGCAGAAGATTGATCTCTACCGCCCCCCAGTGACAAGCAGAGAATGCGCACCGGTCATACAAACAGGAACTACAGGGTTGTCACGATAAAAATAAACATATCATACAATACTACACCAGCGTAATATTGTGTTAACTCATACTTCAAATCTACTAAATGAACCAAATTTACAGAAGTACATAGCTATAAATGAAAACAGACAAACTGCGTTTTCCTCCGAATACTTCTATAATATAGGTCAGGCAGTCAGGTGTCCACAATCCACAAAAAAATTATTAAAGACTGAGAAAGCATTTATGCAAGTGGAGGTCTTTATAGCTGCACAATCTACTCGGAAGCTTAACAAATTGAATTTTCTCCATTCTGGTTTGTCACATTTGGTTCCTCTAGCAAATTTTGCTTAGAAATCAAACGTCCAAAAACAGTATCATTCAGCATGTATTGGAAATGTCTGTTTTCATCTTCTTGAAACACACACACACACACAATGCTGAACTTATGCCCAACGTCAAAATTTCAGTCTACCATGCTGATAGAAACAAAAGAATCTAGCACAGAAATTCTAATGGTTTCTACTACAAATACCATTACAAACCATCAACTAACCACAGGGACCATTCAATTTTCCATTAAAACCAATACAATTTCCATTATACCCATTAAAACCATTACAAACTCTATGATGGTTTCTATTGTTTTTGTTTTTCAGCAGGCTAGTTTTGGTGCATATCTTTACATTCCTTTGCTTGTTGCTAACCACTGCACTAAACACTTAACTTCTACCAGCACTCTAGCGCCGAAAATCTTCAGAAGCAACTGGAATAAAGTTGGTTTGATGTTGGACGTTCGATATTTGCAGATATGCGGAAATTAAGGGACCGTCTCTAAAGTTACATACGACATTGTTAAACACGTTTCTAACTTCAATAGCATTTGAAGAGAATGACTTACACACACAAAACCATCTGGAAAGTGTTCATCTAGGTATCAGGTATGAGAAACACCTCTTAGAGTTTTGATATTTTTGAGATATTTATCAAAATAAGCTATTAAATCATATGTAAATTAGACATGAATTTCACTACAGAATGGGCTCATACACAAAATATACCATTATTTAAAGCTCAATAGCATTTGAAGGGAATGGTGTACAGTCACACAACTAACTGGAAAGTGTTCATCTAGGTGTCGGGTATGAGAAACACCTTTTATATTTTTGATATTTAACCCTACAATGCATGAACCAAAAAAATCTTCACGAATGCATGAAGTGGGTTAAAATGACCCGTACTGGATTGAATGGTTTTCTTAAAAAAAAAATAGATGCCCTATTAATGAAATAATGAAAAGAAATGAAGATCCACAACTGTTTTAATACTTCAAACATTTTGATTTGTTTTCTTTAAATTTATTTATGTACATGTTTAGATTGTGGGTGTGAGCCAAAGGAATTCCAAATTATTTACATAGGCAGCACTTCCAGTCAACCTTTTGAGCCCTTTTGAGCTGCTTCTTTGACATAGAAAGGCATGCCACAAGAAACCACCTCTTGCAGCAGTGAAATTCAATCTGAAAAATGATCATAGTAATCTTATCAAACTGCTCAGTAATCAATTAGTCTCTCTCTTTCATTCACTCTCTCTTACAAACACACACTTGTAAACAAAATGGTGTGCCCATAAAAATGTTAGAACCATTGCTACATTACCGACCAAAATGTTTTTGCACCCGGGGATTTTGAGGCAGCACATAATGAGCAGTAATGTCCCCTCTTGAATACTGAAAACATGCAGTTATATGTTAGCTCTGTTGGCAAATGGTACATACTGTAAATAGAATTACCATATGTTTACTACTTAATACTAATACTTAGTATGATGTTACAACATGTGTGGTTTTTCTGTGATAAAAAAATCTATACTTTATACCGTAGTCTAAATGACAGGGTTTTTTTTTTTTTACAAGTAATAAATTACCTGAGGCTTTCAGAAGTTCCTCTGCCATTGTCAGTCGCAGATGTTCCATGTGCTCCTTGGATGAGTTTATAGTCAAATGGCAAGGGATATTTGGAAACACACCAACAACTTTTTTGTCATCTACATAAGACAAGATAAGGTAATGTTTTTTTTTTTTATTGTCCATGGGAGATTGTTTCACCACAGCAGCCATACATACAAACAAAACACATACATCTAAATCCATTAATCATATTCAAAACACTATTTGCATAATCTACATTGAACAAACATTGAAGAGCCTGAGCCTCCACATAAAGTACAGTTTGCTCTGACCCTTCCTCTGTGTAGCATCAATTTACCCGCTCCATTCTAGTTTGTTGCATAGGTACACTCCAGGGTTCTTACAAGACTGAAGTAAATCAACATTCTGCTCCACAAATTTATAAGAACTGTGTCAGAGTTTATTATAAGATAGAGACGGTCCCTTAATTTCCACATTTCCGCGAATATCGAACGTCCAACGTCAAACCAACTTTATTCCAGTTCAGAAGCATACAAAAAGGATTTGATTTAGTATTGTAGATACATGTACAGTGTGTGTCATTTAGAAAATCACTTTTAATAAGACCAGCTACCTGTAGATAGAACAGGGGAGCTCATATTAACTACTGTTGAATAGTAATTCTTATTGGAAATGTACACAAATCCCAGGTATCAAACTGATGTTAGCCCAACATCAGTTTTGAATAACAATGCTGGGCCAGCATCAACAAACGAGCAATTTTCATAAATTACCCTCCAAAAGGTGTTTTGTTTCATGTGGTGCGTTCAGAGATGCTTTTCTGCTCACAACTCTTGTAAAGAGTGTGTATTTGAGTTCATGTAGCCTTTCTGTCAGCTTAAACCCATCTGGTCACTCTCCTTTGACCTCTTATTAACATTCTTTTGTTTTTCACACACTAGTAACTGTTGTGTGTGAAAATCCCAGGAGCTGAAATACTCAAACCATCCCAACACCAACCACCATGGTCAAAGTCTCGGAGATTACATTTCCCCCCGATTCTGCTTGCATCTCTTGCAGGAAAGACAATAAACTCCTGCATTGATGCATGAGGATGGGTTACAAAAACTCATCCTTTTAGGGCCTGTGATTTTGATGGTTTTCTTAATAATAAATAAAAATCATACCTATTTAATGGTTGCATGCAGAAACGGCATGGTTTCCTGATGGTCAAGCATAGTTTCTAACCTTAGGTTCTTTACAAAGGAAACAGATTTTCTGGAATATTTTGAAGGTTTATTAGAGCCTATTAAAGGAATTCTTTGTCTTGACAGTAGATTGTTTTTAGTGTTCATTCTCTCACAAGTGGTAACCCGGGCCATGGTAATAGATCACCTTCTTAGGAAGGGAATGTGGGATTATTTAAAAAAAAAAAAAAAAAAAAAAAAAAAAAAAAAAGAGTGTGTCTTACTGAACAGTGAACATGGAACAGAATTTTATATACAGTATGTATGAACTCAATGACGATTTCTGAAAGTGACTGAAATCAAGATGGTCAGAATAAACATTTTGTTATATAATATATTGTGCAACCCTCATGTTTATGCCAACTGTGTAGTTTACTCATTTGCTCATTATGTGTAGTTTATTTAGTATGAATAAAGTGTAAAGTTGGTGAACAATGTGGATATGAATGAGACAAAAATGGCAGCTTTTCCTCCAGATATGCTGAGAAACTTGTTAGAATGCATGACATAACGGACTCCATGAAAAACAATGAGATTTGAAAAGAAGTGGAGACCATAGTATTTGATATAATTACTGTTGTCATATGTGCATCATTCCCTTCTGTTTTTCTCACCTCACTGCTGGCCAGTGCCCCATCTTCCCACACGTCTCTGCATAGCCAACCTGAAGCTACACAGCAAGAGCACCCTCACAATCAGTAGAGTCCCATGAAGTCCACCATGAAGGATGGGGGCTACCAGCGGGATGCTTTACAAATGAAAACATTGCTTATTGGGCCGTGACTATATCAGACCATTACGTGCAGATGAAGCATTGATAGAAACCTCAGTTCGACTGTCTGTCGCAATCAAGTTTGCCCCTATGTTCCAAGAAGCTAGTTCCCTCTTGGACAGAGGCTCAATCGATAAATCGACAGCCTTCCTCTGTTGAAATTAAGAAAATTTCATATGAAATTTCAGCAATCAGACCACAGATCCCTGCTTGTAGCCCCAAAATAATTTGATTTCTGATGCACTCACTAGTGGACAGATCTCATTGGTAGTTTCGTCAATGAATAAATCTGTTGTACAAAATGAAAAGCACGTGGAGGACTGGGCCCCACCAGTCCAAGAGAAACTCCTGAACACAAGAGCTCTTAGTGCACTTTCTTTGTATGCTCTCAGGTGTTCCACAGTTTGTGTGCATCATCTGGATTCAGTCATATCACACTTTTATTGACCTAGCTATATCTATTAACCTTACAATGTTCCATGAAAGAGAAGTTGCTGAGCATTCTCGTTATACTCAGGAAGTCCATTCTGCCACTACCTAGGCATGACCTTGTACATTCAACAAAGTTAACATTTCCCCTCCCAGTGGCATGATGGTGTGGTGGTCATCTTTGGGTCAACAGTCAACTCAAAAAGGGGTTGGTTCCTCATGACATTGTGTCAGGTTATCCTGCTGATTTTCCTCATCCCAGTGGGTTGGGAGGAGTGAAATATTCTATAGATACTGGAAATCTGGGATGGTTCCCGGTCATATGGATCCAGAGCTGACCCAACAAAACTTGCAAGAAGGTTCCAGGGAATGATGGCCATAGAACAATGATATTTATATATCAAATACTACTGTCACACTGTCTTGGTTAAATAAGGTATCCACAGCCCCTGTTCAAAGAACACGTATATTTTAAACAATGTTTTTCGTAAGTAAAAAAGACAAGATACAGAGACCATACATGCCAGGACTCCAGGCAAAAAAAAATATCTAGGAGCCATTGGCTCCTAAACCCAAAATATTTAGGCGCCAAATCAAATTTTCAGGAGCCAAAATATAGTGAGGTCATATGACATATGATGATAATGTTAAACGGCTATCTCACACTCCCTTTTCTTTCCCCTCTGTACTGTCTGCCTTTGTTTACTCTGCCTCCCATAGTTAATACAATGTATTCCTTACATACACATTATGTACAATGTTCAGTATATCATATTGAACAACCGTTAACCTGTTCAACTTTATAAACAAATACAATAAACATCAATTTTCAGTGCTTGAAGTCTGCTTCAATTCTCATTTTATTTATATTTTATGAAGTTATTATAATGTCTATTTTTTATATTAAATGATTTATTTTTAACTAAGCACATTTTCGGTCTTTACATTTTATTAGTTTTCTGCTTGTTTGTTTGTTTATCAGTTGTTCCTTTTAGATCGTTTCCCCAGTACAGTGTCCATGTCTGCTGATAATATTGTGTTTTGGCAGGGATTCAATCAAAACATGGAAACTGGAGTTGACTTTTCTTGTGATATCTGGCAACCATGAGTTTAAATGAAGTGAATTAGAGTTTGTGAAGGAGAGCACCAGCGTACAGTATGTTCACAGACTGAACAGTTGCTACTCTTGATTATGATTGGTGAAAAATTATTTAATAAAGAAGTCTGAATTAAAACCCACCTCGTAGCGTTAGCATTATTATTAATTACTCCGCACGAAGCCGCTGTGTCTACATGAGCAGGTGCAAGTTCAGACCATTTTGCGGGATCAATAAAAGATGGCGGTTTGTGAGATCGGGAAGTTGAGAGAAACATATGATGGACAGATGTGGCGGAAGGCAATGTACAATCGCCTTGTAGGGGAATTATTCAACACTTAACTAAGGAAGACTGAGTGAGCAACAAGATCGTAGTCCCCCCCACCCAATGGTTTTAGTCTCTGTACAACTTGTGGTTCTATGTTGGTACCTATCGTGTTGCAACGTAGTGATGCTGAAGATGAGGTGGGCTTCAGGATTTGTTCTGTAGCACGGCAGCCAACTGAAGTGTGTGTGTATAGATAACAATGCAAGTATAGTTAGCGACAAGCACCCACCCTCCCCGGATCTAACAGGATAGAGAGACGTCCCCACTCCTTAGTAAGTGACAGAATTAGCATTGACAGTTTTCAGCTTAACTAACAAAGGTGTTTATTCAATATGGGTGAGTTATAACTACTTTTTCTTTCTTTACAAGAGTGAATCTGTAACAAAACAAAATTAAAGAAACAAAAATAATTAAAATAAACTTTGACTATTTAAATTTACCTGTAAACAAACAAAACAACAATTGGTCAGGATTCCTTTGACCACGCTGACGTAATTCATGAGAGTCAGTTCAGCTCAAAATAGAAACAAAAGGTCACTTCCGAATCCAACAGGATGCTATTCAGTCCAATCACGAGTCAGAATGTTCATCAACACATAGGAAGAGTATATGAATCCTTTTAGAAAAAGTCGCTGGTCATGGTTCCATGAATAAAAGTTTTTCCAAGTCAACCGTTTTGTCTTTATCCCTTAGGAAGAAAACATGATGACTTGCTTACCAGTGTTCAGTTGAAAATGAGAAGCATAATGTACATCACCACTCTTATATCTTGGATGAGGCGTTGAATGATGACCAGCAGATGGCAGGGTTATGTCTCTTCACTCAATGACCCTTAGCGATTGTGCTCACGCTCAGGACTGTAGCTTGATCCAGCGAGGCGGCAATCCCAGCTAACGGAGATCCAATTGAGAAGACAGACAATAGACGACCCTATCCGATAAGTCAGCCAACTCTCCTCACACAATACGCAATGGAATCTCTTACTTTTTACCACTGTAATATAGCCCAAATTAACTCTTCAGCTCAACTCTCGCCGCTGCTCTAATTCTCTCTCTCTCACCATGTCACTCCTCGCACAAAATGGTGGTGCTCACATCAACGCAATATCAAAATAAAAATCTTTACTGAATAGACTTTGTAGGCTCCCCTACACCACCCCCCAAAACCCTGCCATACCACTGGACTTCCGTTCAGCGGCTCAGTCCCTGAAAAATAAAGAACAGAGAATGGTAGGAAAACATTCTTCACAGTGGAAATCATCAGTACAACAATTACAGAGGTTTAAAGTCATTCAACTGGAAACGTTTGAGATACATTCACATTAAAAGAATCTTCCAAAACATTCAGGTTTGCATAGAATTGCTTCAAGACATAGTCAGTCCTATACCTAACAGATAAGGTACCTCTGTTCCGACGTTGGGAACGTCTAGATTCAGGAATGCTTTCATTCTCACTTTCGGCATCAGATCCACCTGAATTTATTGACCACCATACAGACTGACCTACTGAATCATCAGCCGACACCTCGTGGTCATGCTTCCTAATGCCTGTGTCTAATTCATCCTCATCTTCCCCTCTACACCTGGTGTTTATATGTGTGGTGGGTGCAAGTCTAACAAAAGGGGTGGCAAGAAAATCAGAGTCTTCCGAGTCAGTGGGTTCCTGTTCTGTATGTTCCCTGGATTTACGTCTAAATGTGTAAGGTGGTGGTGATGACTGAAAAGTGCAGTGCCTGATTTGATCCCTGTGTACAACTTTACACGGGCCCCCTTTCTCGGGACGAATTGTGTAAATTGGAGTATCTGCGTGATTCTGTTTAACCACAATGTAAGGTAGGGATTCCCAATGGTCTTGTATCTTATTCCTTCCCCTATGTGAATGGTTGCGTAGCAGAACACAGTCACCAGGTCTTATGAGGACTCCATATGATCTGTGATCATAGGCTCTTTTCCTTCACTTTGAAGCCTCTTGTGCTGCATTGTTGGCCACTTCAACGGCTGTCTTCAACCTGTTGTAATGGTTTTTCACCTAATCGTCCAGATTTCAACTCCACTGTCATCCAAGTCACTCCCACCAAGGATATCCATTGGCATTCAAGCATCTCTCCCGAACATCAAGTAGAATGGTGAATAGCCGGTTGAAGCATGGCTCCGGCTATTGTAGGCCATAACTAACTAGGGTAGATCCTGCTTCCAGTTCTTGTACTTTTCTCGGGGTAGGATTTTTGGCATGTTATGCATGGTTCTATTGAAACTTTCACACTGGGAATTACCCTGTGCGTGATACGGACTTGTGCAACTCTTTCCGTTTCTATATACTTTACATAGTTCTTTGATGACACTGGCTTCGCGTTGGCTCAATACGGCTCCAAGACCATGCAAACTCCCATCTGTTGTGAGTATGAAGGGCTATCTAAAATCTGGGTATGCGAGTACTGGTGGACATTTTAAGCACTGCTTGAGTTTGTTGAATGCAGTCTGGCACTCAGTGGTCCAGTTAAAAGGCTCAACCATTTTCCCCTTTCCTCCTTTACCAACCAGGGCATGAAGCAGCCAGGCCAGCTGAGCAAAGCTGGAAACAAACCTTCTATAATAACTCATGAATCCAAGGACTTGTCTCACTTCCTTGACGTTCTTGGGTACAGGCCATGTTTCCAATGCCTGGGTTTTCTCTCTGTCCACCTGTATTCCCTGGGTCTGAACTGTCACCATGTCCATCATTCATTCCTCACTGATTACCGGAGACTTTCTGCGCTCTCTAGCTTCACTGATCTCCCGGTAAATACACGGCTGTAGCTCGGTATCCTGAGTAACGCACGAGATGTGGTCCGCCATGCCGAAGCGTCTGCTCATGCGCAGGTCGTGCAGCTCGTCACCCTGTCACACGTTCCACACCGAACCCAGTGAGTGCTCTGCGCGCTACCACAACGTGCATGAGCTTGAAACGGCTGTAAGGAGCAATCTGGGGATTTTCTCATCTCGTGCGTCCAGAAAGTGTACGCAAATGAGGGAGCGCGAGGAAGCATGTAGCAGCAGTGGAAACCTTCACGTGCAATACCGCCAGCTGGCCAGCAGGTGGCGCACGAGCCTGGTGAGTTGGAGGAGCTCGTGGGCAGTGCTGGTCACTGCAGGACACACCGGGAGGAGCGCTGGGGGCAGAACACCGGGGGGGCAGAACACCAGGCCCGGGGGGTGGAGAGGAGCAGCTTTGGCAGGAATTCTGTCCACTGCTGCCCTGGCCTTCTGCTTCAACAGAGACAACCACAGCAACACCGGTCAAGCTCTTTTGGATGCAGCCAGATCTAACAATGCTGAGGAGGTGAAAAGGTGGCTGGCAGATGGAGTTGATCCAAACACTCATCACCTTCTCAGCTGGACCGCGCTCATGGTCGCCTCCATGAACAGACAGCACAATGTGGTGAGGGTTCTGTTGGAGTCCGGCACTGATCTGAAGCTCGGAGACGACTTCAGCAATGTTTATGGAACTGCACGGGATAAAGGCATACACTCACTGGAGGTGTTGGTGATTAAGGAGGATGAGTTCAGTAATCGTTTCAGCACTCGGGCAAGTTTCCGTGGTTGCACATCGCTGCATTACGCTGGAGTGTGAGGGAAAGTTTATGGAAGAACAGAAGCAGAGGGAGGTGGAAGAGAGAAGGAGGTTTCCTCTGGAGCGCAGACTAAAGGAGCACATCATCGGCCAGGAGGGGGCCATCACTACTGTCGCCTCAGCAATCAGGAGGAAGGAGAATGGCTGGTATGATGAACATCCGCTGGTCTTCCTCTTCTTCGGCTCTTCAGGAATTGGTAAAACAGAGTTGGCTAAGCAAGTGGCTCGTTACATGCACAAAGACATCAAAAAGGGTTTCATCAGAATGGACATGTCTGAGTTCCAGGAGAAACACGAGGTGGCTAAATTTATTGGTTCTCCGCCGGGGTATGTAGGTCATAAGGAAGGAGGTCAGCTCACTAAACAGCTGAAGCAGTGTCCGAATGCTGTGGTGCTCTTCGATAAGGTGTATAAAGCGCACCCCGATGTCCTCACCATCATGCTGCAGCTCTTCAATGAGGGACGTCTGATGGATGGGAAAGGGAAAACCATTGAATGCAAGGACGCCATCTTCATCATGACCTCCAATGTGGCGAATGATGAAATCGCCCAGCATGCACTGCAGCTCAGACAGGAAGCTCAGGAGCCGAGTCGCCGCCGTCTGACAGACAGTCTGGATGAGGTTCAGCAGAGTGAGATCACCATCTCTAAGAAATTTAAAGAGGAAGTGATTCGGCCCATACTGAAAGCCCAGTTCAGACGCAACGAGTTTCTGGGACGGGTTAATGAAATCGTTTACCGTCTGCCTTTCTGCCACACAGAGCTCATTCAGCTCATCAACAAGGGGCTCAATTACTGGGCTAAAAAGGCCAAGCAGAGGCACGAATTCACCCTGCTGTGGGAGCAACCCGTGCTGGAGCTGCTGACTTGAGGATACAACCTCCACTACGACGCTCACTCCATCAAACACAAGGTGGAGCGTCAGGTGCTGAACCAGTTAGCTGCAGCGTACAAGCAGGAGCTCCCCCCTAAAGGCTGCAAGCTCCTCATCACTGTGGATGGAGAACTGGGAAACGAGGAGGAGGAACGAGCGAGTCCTTCTCTCCACCTAGAGCTAGTGGATAAAGACAGCAAAACACGAAATCTGGAAATCCGTTAACCTGCAAACTTCCTCCTAAACACCCCTGCTTACTTCCTGCTAAACACCTGCTAACTTCCTCCTAAACACCCCTGCTTACTTCCTGCTAAACACACACTAACATCCTGTTCATGACGCCAATATGTGGCAGAAGGCAATGTACAACCGTCTTGTAGGGGAATTATTCAACACTTAACTAAGGAAGCCTGAGTGAGCAACAGGATCCTAGTCCCCTCCCCCCAATGGTTTTAGTCTCTGTACAACTTGTGGTTCTATGTTGGTACCTATCGTGTTGCAACGTAGTGATGCTCAAGATGAGGTGAGGTGGGCTTCAGGATTTGTTCTGTAGCATGGCAGCCACCTGAAGTGTGTGTGTATAGATAACAACGCAAGTATAGTTAACTACAAGCACCCACCCTCCCCGGATCTAACAGGATAGAGAGACGCCCTCACTACTTAGTAAGTGACAGAATTAGCATTGACAGTTTTCAGCTTAACTAACAAAGGTGTTTATTCACTATGGGTGAGTTATAACTACTTATAGTACTACTTATTTTACTCAAAATAAAATTGAAGAAACAAAAAATAATTTAAATAAACTTTGACTATTTAAATTTACCTGTAAACAAACAAAACAACACCTGTTCAGGATTCCTCTTTGACCACGCTGAAGTAATTCACGAGAGTCAGTTCAGCTCAATATAGAAACAAAAGGTCACTTCCAAATCCAACAGGATGCTATTCAGTCCAATCACGAGTCAGAATGTTCAACACATAGGAAGAGTATATGAATCCTTTTGAGAAAAAGTCACCGGTCATGGTTCCATGAATAAAAGTTTTTCCAAGTCAACCGTTTGGTCTTTATCCCTTAGGAAGAAAACATGATGACTTGCTTACCAGTGTTCAGTTGAAAATGAGAAGCATAATGTACATTACCACTTTTATATCTTGGATGAGGCGTTGAATGATGTCAAGCGGATGGCAGGGTTATGTCTCTTCACTCAATGACCCTTAGCGATTGTGCTCACGCTCAAGACTGTAGCTTGATCCAGCGAGGCCGCAATCCCAGCTAACGGAGATCCAATTGAGAAGACGGACAATAGACGACCCTATCCGATAAGTCAGCCAACTCTCCTCACACAATAGGCAATGGAATCTTTTACTTTTTACCGTTGTAATTATTCCTGAAATTAACTCTTCAGCTTATCTCTCGCCGGTGGTCCAATTCTCTCTCTCTCACCATGTCACTCCTCGCACAAAATGGCGGCGCTCACGTCAACGCAATATCAAAATAAAAGTCTTTACTGACTAGACTTTGTAGGCTCCCCTACATCCCCCGCCGCAGAACCCTGCCATACCACTGGACCTTCGTTCAGCGGCTCAGTCCCTGAAAAATAAAGAACAGAATGGTAGGAAAACATTCTTCACAGTGGAAATCATCAGTACAACAATTACAAGGTTTAAAGTCATTCAACTGGAAACGCTTGAGATACATTCACATTAAAAGAAACTTCGAAAACTTTCAGGTTTGCATAGAATTACTTCAAGACATAGTCAGTCCTATACCTAACAGATAAGGTACCTCTGTTCCGACGTTGGGAACGTCTAGATTCAGGAATGCTTTCGTTCTCACTTTCGGCATCAGATCCACCTGAATTTACTGACCCCCATACAGACTGACCTACTGAATCATCAGCTGACACCTCGGGGTCATGCTTCCTAATGCCTGTGTCTAATCCATCCTCATCTTCCCCTCTACACCCTGTGTTTATATGTGTGGTTCGGTTCTGAAGCGAGTGAATACACGGCGGTTCTGGCAGAACTTCGCACATCTCCAAGACCGAGCACACATTTCTCAGGTAAATGCGTGAGACTGTTATATATCCTTATTTGTACACTGATAGTATGTTCTGTTGTTTTGTGCTAACTCGGTGTTCCCCTGCTTTAAGAAGTACTGGTGTCAGACTGACTGGAGTCCGGTACTGACCGCTTTGGGAAGAGCCTTCAGGATGGAGTTGGGGAAGATGTCCACAGCTCATTTAATAAAGAAGCTCATTCAATTTGGGGTAGAAGTCACAGAAGAGGAGAGGAAAACATTTGAGGGTGAGTATGTTGTTACCTGTTGAAAAGTTGTAAGAAAATCGAGGGTTTTCTCTGTGTTATAGCACCTTTTAGCTGTGACTATATTCAAACGGCTTCTCATACCTTATTGCTTTAATAATAACTATGGCCAACAGTGTATATGTTTGCATGTACAGCCATTGTAACTAGTGATTATCTAGCGTTTTACATTTTGAGACCATTTTTCCCGCTGTTGAGATGGGTCAGAAACGGCCATTTTGGCGCCCTAGGCGAGGTTCCTCTTAAGCGGTGTAACCGTGAAACATAATTAATTAGCTAGCTAGCGAGCTACCATCCAACACTGCGTAGTCTAGGTAACTAGTTAATAAACCAACTAGTGTGTTGTTGTAGCTAACTAGCTTTCTATCGTTAGTCAGAGAGAAGACCATATATGTTCACGTAACTTACATTTACATTTATTCATTTTATACAAATGCGAAAATACAAGCAGAGAATAATAGAAGTAGTGCTACTATATAAGATCTATTAATTAAGTTCTAGAAAAGCAGAGTGCACAGAGTAGAGGTGTAAGAGAGAGTAATTTTTTATTTTTTATTTTTTTATTTTTTGAAAGGGTAGTGTCGGGTTTGCGCATTAGGGGTTAGTTAGGTGTTCACGGAAGAGGTGGGTCTTTAGCTGTTTTTTGAAGATAGTGACAGATTCTGTGGTCCGGATTGAGGTCGGAAGTTCATTCCACCACTGAGGGACAATTAGTGTGAAGGTTCTGGAAAGGGACCTCGAGCCACGCTGAGTAGGTACTACTAAGCGTAGGTCAATAACCGAACGCAGATCGCGTGAGGGATCATAAACCTCAAAGAGAGTGTTGAGGTAGGGTGGTGCTGTTCCAGACAAAGTCTTGTACGTGAGCATCAAGGCCTTGAATTTGATACGGGCGGATACAGGAAGCCAGTGGAGGGAGATGTGTGCAGGCAAACCACACACACTAGCATTAAAACACGCAATCACGACTTTTAAACAAACTCAGAAAGGATGGCTAACTATGAAAATAAATTCAACACTATATATGTTGTAAATACAATTTCCCCACGGATGCTTCCAAGCAAAGGCGTTCAAAGGAGAACACATTTTAGGAAATTTTCTAAGAATGTGATACAAAGTTGTAGAATCTTTACAGACACATGCACGCAGGCTATTTCCGATTCACCTCTTACAAAGTAGTGAAAACGCTATCAACATAAATGTTTAATTTACTAAAATATTTTTCTATTTCAACAAGACCCACTAGATGGTGCTAAAATGCAAGAAATCGCACCTGCCAAATAGAATTATGCATTTTCCAGTAGTAGCAAATAGAATAACTTCTAATGGGTATAAATTGCATATCCAAAATATGTATATGTAAACGATGTGACTACAACAACTAATGCTGTACTTGAACATATGACAGACTATTCCTTTATCAAAGAAAAAAATACACTTGCAATAGTCTTCCAATAGATGTCCAAATTTATATTTATTATTTATATATTTTTATTTATCTTAAAGTAAGTCTATGCATTTACACTGAAAAGTGTATTGTGAATGAATGACTTGTACAAAAAAATCTAAGTAAAAACCTTGGCAGACAACAAAGGTAAAAGCAAAGTTATGAATAATCTTGTTGTAAATTAAATTATGTGAGTGTTGAATGAGTGTTGGCATCAGTGTCAGCAGTGTAATGTTAGATGTAATGTTAGATGGCTGTTGTATGTAGAATGTTGTAATGTTAGATGGCTCTCTGGGTGTAAAAATGGGGTGAGTATGTGTAAAGGCACTGCAGCTGCAGACAATGCAGCAAGGGGTGGAGATGGAACGGTATCATATAAATAAATGACCCAAAAACCTGGAGGTGCTCATCATTGAACTCAAGTAGGCTCTGACAGATTTGTGTCCTGTCCAATGCATGCAATTTCTATTGATGCACATGGCAAATGGCAATATTGTTTAGCCGAGTCTGCATCGTAGTTCTCAGCCATGTCTTCAGATGTCTCAAGGCACTGAAACTTCTCTCTGCCTCCGCTGAGGAGGCAGGAACAACCATTATCAGTCTCAAAAGGACCTCAACTTTCCTGAAAAGATGTTGCACCTCAGGCATCATCCATTCATCCATCTATCTACAATACCACTTTATCCTTTTCAGGGTCACAGGGAAACCTGGAGCCTATCCCAGGGAGCATCAGGCACGAGGCGGGGTACACCCTGGACGGGGTGCCAATCCATCGCAGGGCACAATCACATACACATTCACACACACATTCATACACTAACGGACACTTTGGACATGCCAATCAGCCTACCATGCATGTCTTTGGACTGGGGGAGGAAACCGGAGAACCCGGAGGAAACCCCCGCAGCACGGGGAGAACATGCAAACTCCGCACACACAGGGCCACGGTGGGAATTGAAACCCCAACCCTGGAGATGTGAGGCAAAGTGCTAACCACTAAACCACCGTGCGCCCACCTCAGGCATCATTTCCCGTAAAATTTCTGCTACCTCTGAAGAGGTTGAATATTTGTAGTTGGCATGGAACATTTTCAGCTGCACTTCTAAAGCTGTGGCATTCAACTCTGGCTATTCATCTAGGACTGCATCAATCTTTCCAGAGATGAGTACGTTTTCTAATTTTTGCAGCCTTTGAAGCCCATCCTGGCTGAAACACTCATTGCACTGCATCACAGCAGTATCCAAGGAACTAAAGTACTGCATTCTGTAGTATGCTTGTAGTACCTATTAAGCTAGGTAGCTATGTGCTCCACTAAACTGCATCATTGTCCACATCACAATTTCTCTGTGACCAGGTACCATTATTTTCCCATAAGAGGAAAGACTGACTTAGATGATCATTTCAATTTGATATACTGAATATTCTGTTTGTGTAACTGATGCATCATGGTCCACAACACAATTTCTTACCTGGTCATCTGCATGATCACTGCATTCAGCCTGCCTCTCCCGCTCACTGTTTTGCTGCTGTGCTGCCTGCATTGTGATCAGGTACTATTATTTTCCCAGAAGAGCAATGACTGACTTAGATGATCATTTTAATTTGGTAAACTGAATATTCTGTTTGTGTAACTGGTGTCATTTATTATGTTAATGTCTTCATGCTGTTTAGCTTGCTATGTAATAAGTGTACAAAGTGTACAACAATATATAGTGGTAACCTGAAACGTTAGCTATGTAAAGGGTACTGGAGTTTTCTTTTCTTAATTGTAAAGACAAACTGCCATAACTAGTTCTGAATGGATAACTACAATATGGCCGCACCTCGGACATTAGTTCCATATCTCTCGTTGTCAAGCTAGCACGTCTCAGTGTTATGCTGAGCCTTATATTTGTAAATCACTGAGTTGTCCTTAGCCTGAATGTAGTGTAAAGGAACCTGAATGTAGTGTTTCCTCACTTTCACTCGCATTTATAATAGTCTGTCACGACGTGAGGGTTCACAACGAACTCGGCGGGAGGATATGCAAGTGAATGTAACGTTAATGGTCAAAAACTGGAACTGACGTTAGCCTAGCCTACTTCATGGGTGTGCAATTATCAAAAGTTAACAAACCAAGCCATGGTATGGCTTACTGGCGGTGGGCGTCGCGGTAGGGCGGAGTCCAGGTCAGGATCGGCTTTCTGCAATTTAGCACACTGAGAAACAAATGAGGGCCCGGCCTGACATCTTTTCTCTCTTTTATGTGCCTCGCTCTGCCATTCAGCAAATGCCTTCCAATCAGCCAATCAGACATTCAATTAATCATATAAGTTATAAGTTCAATAGAACAAACCTTACGAATGTTAAAAAGTTTATCCGTGAGGGCGAGTCCACATGCAGCAATTTGGTAGGACTTACGGTTTTCTCTTCCCTTCCTTTTTTTTTAAAAAAAATAATTTTTATTTTTTGATTATTATTATTATTTTTTTTATCTCAGTAAAAATTTATTTGTGCGTTAAATTTGTAAATGTATCATGTACCACTGATATGATGGAATGAGTCAATGGGGCATGCCACTTGATGATAATCCACGGTAAAAATACTGCGCCTCTTGTGCTTCTTAATAAGTACTCTCTCTACTTATTTATTCCTCGAAACAGACTCTTTCCGTTTATTTTTACCGCTATTCTCTCTCTCTCTCTCTCTCTCTCTCTATATATATATATATATATATATATGTGTATAAGTATGTGTATATATATATATAATATATATATATATATATACACACACACATATATACACACATACCCGTCGGTATATGTCTTAGTTTTGAAGCTGTGATCTAAGAAACACCAATCTCTCTGCCGTTGCAGAGGCGAAGTTCCTCGAACTTCTTTTAAGAAATCGCTCCATGTAATACTTCTCTCAATGTAATACGCACATTTCTTATATCATTGACTCCCTCCCATGCAGATAGCAATGCACAATAACCATAAAATTCTAATTCTAAATCATTGACTCCCTCCCATACAGACAGCAATACACAATGACTTCATAAAATTCTAATTCTAAACCATGGACTCCCTTCCATAGAGACAGCAATACACAATGACTTCATAAAAAATTCTAATTCTAAATTCTTGATGATTCCACCAGTCAGTGGTAAGGCTGCACAACAAAGGGCAAACCGCCTTCGCATCAACACAGACTTCAGGGTGAAACTTTTCTACGAGCGTCCTCCAGTTTGCTTGTTGTCCAGAAAAGCTGAAAAGACTTGCGCAGCCCACCCAGGGACGACAAATTGTCATAGAAATTAGACAACACTCACAGACTCGTCCTCTGAAGGTAAAAAGGTTTATTACATCCATCCATCCATCTTCTATACCGCTTATCCTTTTCAGGGTCACGGGGAACCTGGAGCCTTTCCCAGGAAGCATCGGGCACAAGGCGGGGTACACCCTGGAAATCCATCGCAGGGCACAATCACATACACATTCAAAGGCAGTTCAAACAGGCTTTGTTTTAGGATCTTGGCCAGATGAACCTTGAACAGAAGAACCTGTTTGTGTCTCTGTAAGCAGATAAACATTCTGTACTGATCTCAGTGACATGACATGGCCTTCTTAGGTGTTATCCTCAGATGAACATGAACAAGAACAAACTTATTACAAAGTAAAAATGAGTAATTTCCCTCACACCATCAACAGCTTTTCCTGCAGTTTTTGAAACTCCTAAGTGTCCTTTTTATGTCCAGGTTAGGTTGGACCAAAAGCAATGCAAACTTTCGGCAAACATCAATATTTCAAACAGGTTGCTAGCACTTGAAGAAATTGTGTTAACATTTCATACGCTTTAAGTAATCGACACCAACATAGACAATGTTGAGAATTTTCTTCTGTTAAAATGTTGGGGGAATATGAGAAATATTTTAATATATTAAAAAGCAAAACGACAATGCTGTATCTATAAATATATCAATATCTCTTCAGTATGCTTCATAAAATAGTATGGGGAGGATCTGACACAACACAGTAGTTGTTTGACAGTAGTTAACTAGGTTACCGAAGCAAACATTCTAGGACTTTCAAACGGTATATAAGCAAGCATTTTAAACTGACGATACAAAAGCGAAAAATCATTGTTTGTGTTTAAACGATAAGATTTTTTTCTGTTTTTCTCCTTTAGAAAAAATTACTCGAACTGTTCATGGCGAGTTCCAAGAAAAACGAACAGTGTTGGCATGTTGCTAACACTCCGCTGATCTTCAGAGTGATGCACATCGAGTATATTGACGAGGTATGTACTGTATAATGATAATGACCTTTTTTCTTTTTTAACTGGTATAAAAATCTCTAGGGTCAATGTAGGGTGGCTATCGCATAGCAGGGCGTGCTGTTATAGAAAATTAATCAATGGCTTAGGAGAAATGAGATTTAAGAATTCAGCAGCGCTGTGAGATAAATATAAGTAAAATACTTCAGCAATTTTTTTTCAATTAGTGTTGCAAAATTTGGAAAATCCTGGTGCTAAACCACGGAGCCAGAATTAAAACGAATAACAGTGCACACGTTGGGAACTGGATCCATTATCTATCCTGTTGCTGCTGTGGGAGAGCATTTTGTTTTAACTACAGAGGTGTAGCACCTCTAAATACTGTGGGGAGAAGCATAATGCAACAGTCAATTCTACTACTTATTAGGGCTTTGTTGGTGTTAATTATGGCAGAAATAAACCACACAGTGCCATTAGGAGAGTTCAGGAACACAGTGCAACATATCTAACGCGTATCTTGAATTTTACCCAAAAACATAGTAAATTCTACAGTGGATTTTTCTGCAGACTGAGCAACGTAGTAGACATAAACATCTATGCCTAGACTTTTACCCCATTCTTATTAATATGTAATTAGTAATGTGTGATTGTAATGTGATTTTGCAAAAGAAAAAAGTACAAGCCAAATGTTCATTGTGTTTTATATATGTGCAGGATCAGTATCTGATTACGCTGCACCTGACCCACGGTCAATTCTCCTGGACTATAAAAAGGCTATTTAAATATCTAAATGGCTCATGCAAAAAGCAGCAGAAGTCAGAGCACATGGCTGAGAAGATGCCCTCTGACAGTACCAAGAGAATGGAGGAACTGGTACACACACACTAATTATGTATTAATGTACTAGTAATTGTATACAAATTATAATATTAATAATTTGTCTATGATTATAGATTATAGTTAAAGATCCTTAAACATGCATCTGTATTTAACATTAACATGTGTTCACTGGTTTGCAATTTTGTTTGCATGCGTGTGTGCGCGCGTGTGTGTGTGTGCGCGTGTGTGTGTGTGTGTGTGTGTGTGCATGCGTGTGCGTGTGTTACAGAAATACCTGAAAGAAGACCTAACAATCACTCTGAAGAAGATCTTACACAAAAGCTACTATGGCATGGTGAACACGCACACACACACACACACACACACACACACACACACACACACACACACACACACACTTGTATAACATGTTTGGCCACTAGAGCATATATCTCTTTACATTTTTTTGTGGCTGATTGCAAATGCAAACACACAATGCAAAATGTATTTTAGTAAACACTTGCTTATGTATGCTTTCAGATGGAGTTCCTTGGCATCAGCCCTCTGTCCTTTATCAAAGATCTTGGACCCAAAGGCCCGTGAGTATCTGTGTGTGTGCGTTTGTGTATTTAGGGGGTGTTTATAAATAAGCAACAGGCTGATTTCTTAACTTTCTCAAATCTCTCTCACAGGGAGGGATTTATTTTGAAGGCACTTGGCCGTCACCGATTGCATCATCTCCCATGTCTGTGGTTGAAATGCTGGCTTGTGGTCAAGGACTCATTTCTGCTCTACATGTCCAGGTCTATAGCTCGTTCTCTCCAATCAGTAAAAGTCTCGGCTGCTTTCATCTTTACTCATGGTGCAGTCTCTCACTGTGTGAAAGGCTGTACATTGAAGATGAAATCATTCAATAACTTTAATGCTTTAATAGACTTTTCATTAGTTTCCCCATTTTCTATAATTCAGCTAATTACCCACTTATTAATGATTGGTTTGTTCTGAATGCAGAGATCATGAGGTGTTGTACGTGATGCTTTTCGACCCTGAGCTAAAAGTCCTGCTTGAGGAGGATAAGAGCTCTGAGCCACAAGATCTGGTGGGAGAGGACAGGATCAACCCCAAGCTACAAATTCTGGTGGAAGAGGAGAGGATCACCCGTGAACTGCAAGTTTCAGTGGAAGAGCAGAGGATCAACCCTGAACTGCAAGTTTCGGTGGAAGAGGAGAGGATCAACCCTGAACTGCAAGTTTTGGTGGAAGAGGAGAGGATCAACCTTGAACTGCAAGTTTCGGTGGAAGAGGAGAGGATCAACCCTGAGCTGCAAGTTTTGGAAGAGAACTGTAAAGTCAGCATGTGCATCCAGAACGCCAGGAGGTATGGTGGAAATTCATCTGTAAAAGTAGAAATCACTGCCAACACTTGAATCACTTTCTTACTTCTTTCTAACCTTCTACTAATTGGGAGATCAGTCAAAACTTCCAGTAGACTCTCCTGTTTGTCTGTTTGCCCTTCGTATAATGTACATGAGCATTAATGGTAGTGCTTGAACCCAACTGTCTCTTGAAAGGGACACATTCAGGGAATTTTGAAATCATGCCAACTATTACTAAACAATAGCTATATCCTTGAGCAGAGGTAAAGGGTGCGCTAGGTGTCAGGCCGAATGTTCGGAACGTTGCCATTGCTCATTTGTAAACATGTGACACACTCCTTGCAAAATTGTGTTGCAGAAGTTGAAAAGCTAGGTGTGTACCAGTATCTATTTACCATGTCTACCATAACTCCCTTAGATACATGGTCTGCACATGGTGAGTGAGGTTTTGCAGGTTTTTTTCATTTGTTTTTGGGTGATTTCTGCAGTTTTCTTATCATAGTAGCTTGCTGTAAAAGATACATGCGTAATGTGACTGGGCAGTCTACTTTGCAGAAAAAAGGTAGATTATTTTTTTTTAATGGTGAGTCTGTTGAAAACTAACTTGTTTCATGGACGTTCCACAGCTACGAGCATATAAATAGTATATGATGTTTTGTTTTTAACACGCTCCCAACCACCTTAATTTGTTGTTTTTTACAGAATCTCACATACAACATTAAAATTACAGCATGTAGCAATCATATTGATGAAGAATTGTTCCAGTAGTTTTTGGGAAGCTAACGTGTGTGTGTGTGTGTGTGTGTGTGTGTATTTGCGCGCGTGTGTGTGTGTGTGTGTGTGTGGTTAAAGGGAGATGACCATTAAGTGTAATAGCTACAGGCAGGCCCAATGGTGGAAAGAGGAGATAGATCATCTGTCTGAACATTGCGATTTTCTCAAGACTCACCGATTTGATAGCTTCGCCCCTCCCAGACCTGACTCCCTCACCAAATGGTATGTCTCCTTAGCATGCTCTTTTTATTATAATTCATACTATATTTATTGCTTCATATCTCTACGACAGACATGCATACAGGTATAAGCATGTGCGTGTATACTTAGAATTATAATTGTAGTTCTAATTAAGTGCATGCTTCAGCGTACAGGTATATGTGCATATATGATTTGGTTTATAGTGATGTAATGTAGAGAAAAACTACAGTATAGTAAAACCTTGGCTTTTTATAGTAAATATATACAGTACATATTACATCTGCAGCGTAGCTGCATTCTCTCTTGGTGTTGAGATGTAGAAGGATTTAGTTTCTTTCAGTGACATTGTTAAAGATGGAGGGAGTGACTGATGGATTTGATTGACAGGTACGTGAATGGGAGAGGATATTTCTCAGACCTGGCAGACGCACTGGAGAAGGCGGAGGAGGAGATCTTCATCACTGATTGGTGGTCAGTACGCACACAATGCACACAGTGCCACTTTAGAGTGGTGCTTGTTAATAGAGTCTAGTTTAGTTTTTGTGCTGTTATTGTTGCCATAGTTCAGTGCTGATGATATTTGCTGCAGAACAGATTCTAATTACTCCATCACACCTGGAAAATTAAATGTCCGTATAAATGGTACGCAATGGCAAACACGCGGCCGCTGTACTCATCTTGCAGCGCCGCCTGGAAACATGGCGGACAAGGACTACACTTCCCGGCCATACCAACACCTGTGCGGCATCATAGGTCATAAAAGGGCCTCTTTAACCTCCGCGCCTCGTGAAGTAAACGCTCAGTTCTAGTAACTCAGTTGTTTGACCAAGCCTTTAGTTACCGTCTGGATTTTCCTGTTTTTTTGGACTTATCTGCCTGTTATTCGATTACGATTCCCTGCCCTGCCTTTTTTGTATTGTTCGCCTGATCGCCTGACTTCCATCTGCTTCCCGTGTTTACTCTTCCGTTGTTTCTACGCACGCCTACCCTGTCTGTCCACGCTTGTCTCCAACAGGTATCGTGACAGATTACTCCGCCAAATGTGGAGGCAGCGGACACCCCAGAGTGGCTACGCTTGATCTTAGAACAAGATCGCGCGATAGTGGTGCAGTGGGACCAGATATCGCAATTAAAAGAGCAAGTTTCGCGTCTGAATGTTGGCGCTTTTCCGACCGCAACGCCGTCCGCTACAGCTATGCATCCACTTCAGACCGCCCCAGCGTTTGCCCAGCCCACACCGGCTGTGCACATTCAGGCCGTGCCGGCAGCGCACATTCTGGTATCGCCAGCAGCGCATCACCCACCGCTGCCCACACCAGAGAGAGCCAGAGCGATGCTGGGAGCCAGAGCGATGTAAGGGCTTCCTACTACAGTGCTCCATGTTCTTTGAGAGTCACCCGGACATGCCAGAAGCCCGCAAACAATCATTTCATGGAGTTGCTCCACGGACGCGCTCTGGCATGGGCTACGGTGGAGTGGGAGTGAGGAGGCGGTGTCAGACCCTAGCTAACCGAACTTCTCTCCCGTTTCCAGCGAGCCTTTGATCATTCCCCCGATGGATGGGAGACCAGCCAGGAGCTCCTGCATATCAAACAAGGCTCACGTGATGCGGTGGATTACGCCCTAGAATTTCACATCATTGCTGCACGGAGCAGTTGGAATGAACCAGCACTTAAGACCGCTTTCCGGCAGGGGCTACACCCTGAATTGGTGCAAGAATTAGCCTGTCGGGGTGAGCAGATGACCATCGATGAGCTCATAGAGCTAACAATACGGCTGGACCGTCTGCGCCGTACCAACCTCTACACACTGTGCAATCCACTGCCTCTAGAGCCGGTTCTGCCAGCTGAACCCATGCAGCTGGGGCGTGCCCGACTCGCGAGGAGGAGAGGGAGAGATGCTGGCGCGAATCACGGTGCTTCTGTTGTGGCGAGGATACCCATGACATTCGTCAGTGCCCCCACAAGAGGCCTTGAGCGACCGAAGGGAGTAAGGACAGCCAACATCAGCGCCACCGGGTGAGTCTAAACCAGTCATATTCTGTTCAGATATTTGCATTACCTATTGTGCTAGAACATTCAGGCCGGTCTTTTGTTCTTTCAGCGCTAGTTGACTCTGGAGAAGCCAAAAACTTCATAGACGAGAGGAACGTCCCCTGCTCCAACCTCGCGAGTTGCAATCCATAGACAGGTCCCCCATCGGTGGAGGAGTGATATCTCACAGTACGTTGCCCATCAACATCCAAGTCAGCTCCCTCCACCATGAAACCATCATTTTATACCTCACTGTTCCACCAGACATCCCGTCATTCTCGGCCTACCCTGGCTAGCGCTGCACAACCCCCAACTCTCTTGGACGGACCGACAACTTACCCACTGGTCCCCGTATTGCTTGCACAATTGTCTGAGAAGTGCTAAGGTCCCTATGGCCATAATGACGATGGAGAGTCCCCTGTCCCATGTCCTGGTTAAGGTCGCTCCCAAATATAGTGATCTCCAAGAGGTGTTCAGTAAAGAGAGAGCCAGTAGTTTAGCACTTCACTTACCCTATGACTGTACCATCGACATCCTACCTGGGGCCAGCCCACCTCGGGGCCGTGTGTACCCGCTCTCTCAAGCTGAACAGCCGGCCATGGAGGACTACATCCAGGAAGCTCTCCAGCAGGGGTACATTCGACCCTCCACGTCTCCTGCGTTGGCCGGCTTCTTCTTTATACAGAAGAAAGGAGGGGGCCTTCGTCCATGTATCGATTATCGGGGCCTCAACCAGGTGACAGTGAAATACAGGTATCCCCTGCCTCTCGTTCCCTCAGCCCTGGAACAGCTACGGTCTGCGACCATTTTTAAGGAGCTGGAACTGCGTAGCGCGTACAACCTGATCTGCATTAGGGAGGGGGACAAGTGGAAAACAACTTTCAGTACCACCTCCGGACACTATGAATACTTGGTCATGCCATATGGGCTCGCTAACGCCCCCTCAGTGTTCCAGAATTTAATCAGTGACGTCCTGAGCGACATGCTGGGGAGGTTCGTCATCGCGTATATTGACGACTTTCTGGTATATTCGACGTCCCTAGAGGAGCACATCGAGCATGTCCGGCAGGTCTTGCGTTGACTATTGCGATACCAACTCTACGTGAAAGCCGAGAAGTGTGAGTTCCACCAACACACGATCTCATTTCTCGGTTACATCATTAGCCTGAAGGGAGTCGCCATGGACCAGCGCAAATTTCAAGCGGTCATGGAATGGCCCACTCCTTGAACTTAGAGGGAGTTGCAACGTTTTCTTGGCTTTGCAAACTTTTATCGATGATTTATCCGGGACTTTAGTAAGGTGGCACAACCCTGACATCCCTACTGAGAGGAAAGCCCCGGCGACTCCTTTGGACCCCAAGCACCCAGGAGGCTCTGGAGAAGCTTAAGTGGGCCTTTACCACAGCCCCCATCCTCGGACACCTGGATCCCTCCAGACCGTTCGTCGTAGAGGTTGATGCATCTGAGGCGGGAGTGGGGGCCATCCTGTCTCAGAGATTCGGAGACAAACCAAAGTTGCATCCTATAGCATTTTTTTTCTCTGAAGTTGTCATCCGCTGAACACAACTATGACGTGGGGAACCGAGAACTTCTGGTGGTTAAGTTGGCCCTAGAGGAGTGGAGACAGTGGCTGGAGGGAGCCGCACACCCTTTTGTTATGTACACAGACCACAAAAATTTTGAGTATCTGAGAACCGCCAAACGTGTCACGCCCCGCCAGGCTTGCTGGTCCCTGTATTCTCCAGGTTCCAGTTTACTGTCATATCGGCCCCCTTCCTGTATCGTTGGGGCCCTGGAGTGGACCCTAGATCGAGCCTTAGCCCGCATACCCAATTCACGTATCCTGGCAGCCTGTCCTCCTGAGAAGCAGTTCGTTCTGAAGCGGTACCGTCAGGAACTCATCACATGGGCCCACACGACACTAGCGACGGGTCATCCGGGAGCCCGTCGCACTTGCCATCTGTTGGCGGAGAAGTATTGGTGGCCCCATATGCCTAGGGAGGTACAGCACATTGTATCCTCATGCTCTACGTGTGCTCAGTCCAAGGTGCCGCACGCTCTACCTGCCGGGTAATTGGTACCGCTACCCACGCCTGACCGCCCGTGGTCCCACCTGGCCCTGGACTTCATAACGGACTTGCGGGAGTCGCAAAGTAATACCGTGATACTGGTGATCGTCGATTGGTTCTCAAAGTCCCTGCGCCTCATTCCACTCCCGGCCATCCCCTCTGCCTTTACCACAGCCAAACTCCTCTTCCAACATGTGTTTCGATACTTCGGCATCCCAGAGGAGATCGTGAGTGACGGGTCCACAATTCACGTCTTGCATCTGGGCCAGTTTTATGGAGAAGCTGGGGGTCACCGTTAACCTCACGTCTGGGTACCAACCCCAGGCTAACGGCCAGGCAGAACGGGCTAACCAGGAGGTCATACGGTTCCACCGAACCTTCTGCGCCACCAATCCAGGGGACTGGAGCCACTTCATGCAGTGGGAAGAATATGCACAGAATTCTCTATGGCATTCTGCCACCCAGTTAACCCCATTTCAGTGTGTCTTGGGCTACCAGTCACCATTATTCCCCTGGAACGCCTCCCCGACTGACTCACTGGCGGTAGATGAGTGGTTCCGCCAGAGTGAACAGGTCTAAGAACGCACCCACCAACGGCTAGTGCAGGCCTCCCGCACCGCCAAACAAAAGGCAGACCGGTGCCGGAGGGATCACCCCAATTATCAATCAGGGGATAGAGTGTGGCTTTCCACTAGAGATTTAAAGTCACCCCTCCTGGGCAAGAAGCTCCAGCGTAAGTATATTGGCCCCTTCCGAGTCCTGAAGCAAATTAAAGAGGTGACATACCGCCTGGACATACCGAAGCACAGTCGCATTGCCCCGCCATTCCATGTCTTGCTTCTCAAACCAGTGATAACGGGCCCCTTGGCCTCGAATCACCTCGAATATCTGGTAGACTGGGAGGGGTAAGGCCCAGATGGATCCCAGCCCAGGACATCCTGGACGCAAATCTGCGCAGAGACTTCCATGCGGCTCATCCAGAGAGGCTGGGAACCTGGAGGAGAGGGAGGCCTCGGAGGGATTCGGCTCCCGGAGGGAGCCCTTTGGGGGGGGGGGGGGGCTCTGTTACACCACGGCGAACACGTGGCCGCAGTACTCATCTTGCGGTGCCACCTGCAAACATGGCGGACAAGGACTACACTTTCCGGCCATGCCCGCGCTCAAGTTCGCCGGAATATTGAGTACCAACACCTGTGCGGCATCATAGGTTATAAAAGGGCCTCATTAACCTCCGCGCCTGGCGAAGTAAATGCTCAGTTCTAATAACTCATTTGTTTGACCAAGCCTTTAGTTACTGTCTGGATTTTCCTGGTTTTTCGGACTTATCTGCCTGTTATTCGATTACGATTTCCTGTCCTGCCTTGTTTGGATTGTTCGCCTGATTTCCGTCTGCTTCCTGTGTTTACTCTTCCGTTGTTTCTACGCACGCTACCCTGTCCGTCTGCGCTTGTCTCCAACAGGTATCGTGACAATAAATCACCTGGCAAGTGGCTTATTATTACTGTTGGAAAGTAGATTTCCATTGTAGACATGCTGCTGATAGCTTGGGCCTCCTGTGTATTTTGTGTGCGCCTTGTTTTAAATTTATGATTCTAGATCGTTCCAGTTATAATGATTTATCCTAGACTCCTCATCTTATCTTCACAGCTTTTGGGTTTTTTTTTTTTTTTTTTGGTCCTGTCCAGTTTTTAATTGGTTTAAATTTCTGAGCAGTGAGATCTGACTCTGCGTTGTGAGCTTTGCAGGCTGGGGATTAATTGCTGCTTTGTGTTCGTCCTCTCCCCGTTTTCTCTCAGGTTAAATTCCGAAATTTTCCTCAAGTGTCCAGCAAAGAATACGTACTGGCGTCTGGACCACATCCTCAATCGCAAAGCCGTAAGCATCAGATTTGTGCTTTTCAGCACACAGATAAGAACATGAGTAAATAAATAATGAGATGGTGAATGGAGAGTTTCCTTTTGATTTCTTCTCTCGTGTGTGTGTGTGTGTGTGTGTGTGTGTGTGTATGTGTGTGTGTGTGTGTGTGTGTGTGTGTGTGTGTTTTCAGGAGGCAGGTGTGAAGGTGTCTGTACTGTTGTACAAAGAGATTACATTTGCCAGGGGCATTAACAGCAGCTACAGTAAGAGGACCCTGATGGACCTGCACCCAAATATCAAGGTGTGAAACATACACAAAACACACTAGTCTATACTAAGACTTTTTTTTTTACAAATGAACCACTCTTGTTCGTTTATTTGTTTGTAGTGTCCTGTTAATGGTAATTTATGATTGTTTATCTTGCTGTTGCCTAGGTGATGCGTCATCCCGACAACGTGGCCCCCGGTGTCTTCCTGTGGTCCCACCATGAAAAGATGGTGGCCATCGACCAATCGGTAGCCTTCGTGGGCGGGCTGGACCTTGCTTTTGGGAGATGGGACGACAACAATTACAGGTTGACTGATGTCGTGGAATCGTGCACAGATATTCAGGGTGCACGTTCAGATCCAGAGGTGGTTATGACAAGGAATTACTTATACAATTACTTATAACCTGATATATTACTTATATATCATGGATTGTAGTATATGGCTCTGTGTTGTATTGTGTATCTCTCTCTCTCTCTCTCTCTCTCTCTCCCTCCCAGACTAAAGGGAAGGATGTACCTGTCGCTGGCAGAGCGGATGAAGAAAAGGATTATAACAACTTCTTTTTCACAAAGGACTGGGAAAAGCTGAACAATCCTTATGAAGGTACCACCAAGCACTATTTGAGTTGTGCTAGCATGCATGCAGGGGTATACTCATTGTAGTTGCAGTAGTAATGTATTTTCTCACTCAGATAATGTGGACCAAACGCACGTGCCTCGCATCCCGTGGCGCGACGTTGGAGCAGTGGTCTATGGGAAGGCAGCCAGGGACCTGGCACGCCACTTTATCCAGCGCTGGAACTTCACTAAGGTCAGAGGTCAAGCTTAATCCTTGTGCGTCCTTATGGACATTTTTGTCTTTTTCCTTTTTTAAAATCATTTTCTCTGTTAATGCAAAGAGCATAAAATTTGCAAAAGGTGTGTATTTTTATTGGTGTTTTAATATTTCACGTTCATTTGCTTTCATAAATGTATTTTAAACTAAGGCAATATTTAATCCCCGTGACATTTAAGCATAAAATAATGCATTCTGTGTTAATAGGCTTTTATTTTGTTGACAAGGGTTCAAAACATTGTGTAGTATTTTCTCAGGTTTGTTTTTGCCATGTTTGTAGACCGCAGTGCCGGATGGGAAAGGTAGTCACTGGTTTGCTGTGACACGACAAATATTAATATAATATTTTTATGACAGTTTTTGGGCCTATGTGTAACTTTTTTAATTGATGCATGGATTAATGAAGCCTAGTATTACATATGCACTAGGGTTTAAATGACGGAATGCTGAGTGTGTGTCTGTTTTTCAGAAATCTATGATGAAGTGTAACGCAACTATTTACCCGTACCTGCTGCCTAAGAGTCACACTACTGCCGATATGCTTCCTTTCACTGAGCCTGAAATGGCCAAAGCATCTGTGCAGGTATACACACACAGACACAGACACACACACACACACACACACACACACACGAGACTGAATACGTGCCCAAAAATATTTTAATATCCTCAGTAATTAAACACTAATTACACTATTACACTAACACTGATTTCCTCAGATGACCTGACTAATATCTAGAACGGGGGGACTGAGAAATTAACTTTCAGCCAATAAGAACGAGGATTTTCTTTCCTTTTTTTTTTTTTAGTTAGAGTTACTTACATTTGCAGTTATATTCCTATTTTTGAGTCTCATTTGATAAAAATAATTAGACAAATTAATTAAAATCATAGACATTTGCAAAGAATTTAGTCAAAGCAGACACGGACTTGTCTTGCTTTTTCCCTTTCCCTCTCTTTTTTAAAATTTAATCGTCTCTCTTTTTTTTCTTGTTCTCCATTGTCAGGTGCTTCGCTCCGTGGGTCAGTGGTCAGCTGGGACATTCGAATGTTCTATACAAAAGGCATATGTAGACACCATCAAGAACAGCCAGCACTACATTTATATAGAGGTAATACGTACACACACACACACTCACATCCCCAGGTGCTTCGCTCAGTGGGGCGCTGGTCGGCCGGGACACAGGAAGTCACACAAACACACACGCACGCGCACACACACACACTTTCACGTAGACTGACGTACAGAAGACACGTCTCGTTCACTGGGACTGATGTACAGAAGTATCTTGATGGTATGACGGTGTTTTGACAGTGTTATGTTTGTTCTCCTCAGAACCAGTTCTTTATTAGCGTTGATGAGACTGCCGGAACCTCTG